>NC_139804.1:34167848-34400348 GCF_963457635.1 Microchirus variegatus
CACATGACAACATACCGTGTGGTAATGTGGTCTGAGAGCACGAGGCTTCAAAGACACTCCTGAAATCTTAGAAATCCAGTCTTCACCTGTAGCCTTAAAGGGATAATTCGGAATTTTGAACATAAGACCTATTTTCCAACTCAGCCGGTGTGATGGAGACGTCTGGAGACGTTTTCAAGAAATTTCATTCAGTTCTTCTAGTTGCCGAGTTCGCTGATGCTATGGCTAGCGCAAGTCAATGATACAAGTTAGCATGGCATTAGAAACACTCATACCGACTCCACAGTGCACCCGAGGCAAATCGATTGTAACGGCAGACTATCGATGTACATATCTGTGTTGATAGAATGTTTGAAATAAAATCAACCTTGCAATTTGAAGGATTTATGTCTCATCAGCAGCAGCAGCGCGGCATACTTCCTGCGGGACCGTACCTATGTCCCCCGGGTCCTATGTCCCCCGGGTCCTATGTTCTCTGGGTCCTATGTTCCCCAGGTCCTATGTTCCCCGCTTTGTATGTGACCAGGGAACATAGGACCCTTTCTCGAACCCTAATCCTAACCCTACCCTTTTTCAAAAAAAGGGTCCTATGTTCCCCTGTCACATACAAAGTGGACCTTTTTTGGGAAAAAGGGGGAACATAGGACCCGGGGAACATAGGTACAACCCCCTTCCTGCAGCGGCGGACTGATTCCGCTGCCGGAAGTATAGTGCTGAGAAAGAAGTCCCTCAAAAATTCATGCGATGCGACGTTAGTTTTGTTTCAAATATTATTCTATCAACACAGATATGTACATCGATAGTCTGCCGTTACAATCGATTTGCCTCGGGTGCACTGTGGAGTCGGTATGAGTGTTTTTAATGCCGTGCTAACTTGTATCATTGACTTGCGCTAGCCATAGCATCAGCGAACTCGGCAACTAGAAGAACTGAATGAAATTTCTTTGAAAACGTCTCCAGACGTCTCCATCACACCATCTGAGTTGGAAAATAGGGCTTATGTCCAAAATTCCGAACTATCACTTTAAGGTATCAGGAGCGATGACTTGTGTTACAGATTCAACGTGTCGGAAGCTTTCTTTCTTTCTTCCTGCTTCTTTTTCTTATGTTAACATGAAGGGAACCTCCCGGGCCACCATGTCTCCAACGGCTTCCTGCGAGTCATTAGTGCAACAACCTCCATGAAGTCACTGCAGCTCATGTTCATATTCCATCTCTAATAACGACCACATTTCCACTGCTAATGACAGCAGCAGCCATCTTGGCTCTGTGTGCCGTCTCATTACAGGCTATCTGAGAAACTGATGGCAACGCGGCGTGCCCAAACCTCAAGGCCAGTGTGTGTGTGTGTGTGTGTGTGTGTGTGTGTGTGTGTTGGAAAAGACTGAACACATTCTGGGGAAGTGAGAGGTCAGAGGTCGTAGGTGTGCACAGTCATTGTTGGAGACGAAGACAAACAGAAACGGTAAATGACCGCTGTAGATAAAAACACGATGGAGTGTTTTTTGTGAAGTTTTCAGCGAGTGAAAGCGTCGACTCTGACCGTGTGGAACAAACAACACAACAGTTTGTGTAGTTTGTCTTCTGACACCAGAGCACAAAGATGTTTACATCAGGTGAGATGTTGTGTTTCCACTGCACTGACGTGCAGATGTTTTCCACCGCTTCTCCTGCCAGATCCCTGGTCAAATCTCAAACATAGTGCGTGAGTGAGCTCATGTTAAAGCACAGCAGGACATGCTCCGGAAAAAAAAAACATTATGCGTTCCAGTGATGATTTCTACTCCTTTAGCTGATTTCATCCAATCACAGCTCACATTTGTCTTGTAGGACAGTCTAACTGTTAATGTATTTACCATGATCTGATCCTTCCTCACATTTGAGTAGTGACAGTTTCCTGAAAGGATGATGCTAATAAAAAATAGTCTACATAATTTAAAGGGACACTGTGTAGTATTTATGGGTTTAAATTACGTTTTTATACATATTATGTGCTCCTGCATTGTCTAGTCGCTGTATAATATTTTTTGTTTCATTTTCGTAGTGTTTCAAAAAGTCACGTTAAATAACATGGTCGCGGGCCGCGGTTGCATAGCCACTGTTAGCAGCGAGACGCCATGTTTCTACCGGAGCCTGTAAGGACAAACGAGAGAGAACAAATCAAGCGTCTCTTTACTTGTAGCGGAAGTCCCGCCTCCTCTCTCTCCGCTTCGTCTGCTACGGCCGCGGTAGCTCCGCCCTCTCCCTCGCCTCACGAACCTCATCTGCTGACACGGAGAAAGACGACGAGGACGACATTTGACCGGCTGAGGACACCGTAGCGCTCAGGGAAGGGAGGGGGTGAGCAGAGGAGCAGTTCTTTGTTGTAAATTTCAGCCTCTCCTCTAGATGGCACTATAAACTACTTACTTCACCTTTAATGTATTTACCATGATCTGATCCTTCCTCACATTTTAGTAGTGACAGTTTCCTGAAAGGATGGTGCTAATAAAAAATAGTCTACATAATTTAATAGACCTCAGAGGAAGAAGAACAACACTTCCTGGTTTCTTTGACAATCGCATGGTGCCAAAATTAGCCCGCAATCTATATACAGCATATCTACTTTAATGCCACCTTTGACACAATCCTGGTAGAGCTAAACAGAAGCTCTTTACAAAGCATTGGATTCCTCTAACTGGTGATTCAGATGATATGCTGTCAAAGAAACACACTAAGCTCCTGTTTATGTCACAGCTCCACTTCAGGCTGCGGTAGCTGCTTTCTTCGTATCGGGTCGTATCGCTTTGAGTTGAGTAAAAGAACGTCGACCAGGAGGTGGAAAGACACCCCGATCCCGTCGTCTGTGGCCCTGCACAAACCACACTCCAGCTGACACCAGTTTCTTTGGCCGCCGCTGCTTCTACTCAAGCTGCCGATGTTGCTCTGCCAGTGGCCTTGGTTACCTTCCCTGGGGGGAGGACTTATGGCTCTGGCTCAGGGCTAAACCTAAACTTCAGGCCCAGTGTAAGAGGTTCCAATTTAGGTTCCACTCTGTCACACCGAGATCCATATCGCCTGCTCTGGAGGAAACACTCCACTCCCTTCACAAATGACATCTGGGCCGGGGAATCAACGCAACATCCTAGATTCACAACAATCACATCATTCTCTGGCTGTGCAGTAAACCTACACGTCTGAAGCAGCTTCACCGTCACCTTTAAGAACCTCATAATACCAATTGGACAGTATTATGACCTTGACCGTCATGGTGTCCAGATGTGGAGGTCATCACCTGGTGAAACTGCTTGGTTCTGCAGCCCTGACCAAACGATATCAGAGCCTCGTTCTATACTCACTCATGGAAACTGTTCTCCAGTCTCCAGAGCTCTCTCTCTCACACACACACACACACACACACAGACACACACTTTTTGTCCTGGGACGAACTCTCATTCCTGACAAAGTCCCAGACATAATAAATCATATCGGGAGGTTGACAGGAATGTCACGCATGCAGACTCAAATGACATTTGTAAGCAGTAGCCTGAAGTGTTAAAAACGTGGTTTGGTCAATGTCTCTAACACGTGCATTTAATTGAACATTTCAATCTGTCCTGGGATCTTTTCAGTGCAAATGGTGTGGTCCATCAATGCTGGTCCGTGTGCAGAACTTTCACAAACTCAAATGACCTGAGCGTCTACGATTTTTAAATTCCCTTACAGGACAATTCATGGCCACCACGTTCTTTGAACGGGAGCTGATGGTGACTCTCACTGTGAAACTTAGTGTTATTACACTGTACATGACTGATTATTATATGTTTATTCACATTAGTCATTAACGATGACCTCACTGCAGCCACAGGTACGTGACTGACGCAACAACTCGACTGACTTCAGGTGTTTTAGACGTCTGACACAAACCGTTTGGAGCTGCCGTCCTTTTCCTGTTGTTTGTCGCCAACCTATTGACCTCTGCTGAACAAGAAACACACACACACACACACACACACACACACACACACACACACACACTTGGAGGGTAGCTGTTGGGAGGAAAAGTGAGTTGTGGAATGTCTAAGTTAGTAATAACACTGTCACAAAACGGTGCCAGCCAACCAGCACTGTTTACCCTGTGTGTGTGTGTGTGTGTGTCTATATTTTTTAGTGTGCACACTTGCTTACATCTGCTTCTGTTTGTGTATGCATTCCACCAGTGTGTGTGTGTGTGTGTGTGTGTGTGTGTGTGTGTGTGTGTGCGCGTGTTTCCCTCAGCTTGTGTTGTTTGTCCAGTGCACACCTCTCATTGGTCTCAGCTGGTAAACTGGTCGCTGAGGTTTGGAACAGATGTGGTCAGGAATGTCACTGTGTGTTTGTTTGTTTGTGTGTTTGTGAGTCCGCTGCCTTTAATCATTTCAGACTCGGACAATGTTTTATGTGAGGATGTTTTTTTTTCAACATAAACCGAGTTATTAAACATCACCAGACAGCAGCGTCTGACCGTCAGTCAAGAGTTCCCAGGGATGACGTGACTCATCCATTGACGAGTCAAATGCCAAGAGATGTTCAAGTCATACACGGAAACACACAACCACCCCCCCCCCCCTCCCCCCGAAGTCTCTGTGTGTGTGTTGTTCCATTCACAACTCTCTACCTGATCCTTCATTCAGTTTCATTCCTAAGCTTTTCCAACGAGCAGTTTTAAACGGTCACAAATTCTTGGCTCCAAACTCACGTCCTCACCCCCATCATACAACACTGCCAGTCCTGGCTCATATAAAGTCAGCAACACAAACTCAGCTCCGTGACATCAGCAAACCCCCCCACCCCAAAAAAGACTGCTGTTCCGGGAAGGTGTGTGTGTGTGTGTGTGTGTGTGTGTGTGTGTGTGTGTGTGTGGAAGGTGAGCTCAGATTTATGATCATTTGGAGGATATTTGGAGAAAGTACATTTTTGCGTTTTAACAAGGTACGCTGCTATGTGATTTCACCTGTGGTTGCTGCGACGACCGACTCTGTTTTACTGCCTGTCGGTGCTCATTAGTTTGTCTCTCTCTTCCTGTGTGTGTGTGTGTGTGTGTCTGCAGCTGCTGAGAGACAGATTTCGGGAAATGCTTATAAAAATTGTGTAATTGTGATTTTTTTTTTTCACACCAGTAATTGGGAGGTTGACGATTGTTCACATAAAGGCATAAAGTATCAGTTAAAAGTTGCGTGGTCAGTCTGATTCAAGGTCTTTCTATTTTTTTATTTATAATTTTCGTTTAAGTTATGTATTCCCTTGACCGTCCATCAGGAAGCTACTACACTGGTTTGTATGAGTGTGTGATACACTCTTAGAAATAAGGGTTCCAAATGTGCTCTTCTACAGGGGCTGAGGTTCTACCTGGAACCATTTGCAGTAAGAGCCATTCAGAGAACCCTTTAAAACCCCTTTCCTGAATAAGGGATTTTAAAAGGGTTATTGGTGGAACCTTTACAGAAAGGTTCTACCTGGAGCCAAAAAGGGTGAAGTATCCACCGCATGCTTGTAGGTGTAGGTTCAATACTTGTGCTCAGTTAGGCTCCACCCCCTCTCTTAAGGTTACTTCTGGGTTCTAAAGCTCAAGATGGCACTGGACAACTTACTAAATTAAAAGCTTTTTGGCGTTTCACCACCAACTTTAAGAGCTTAATAAGCCTCTTGGATGAGAAGTTAAACATCTTCAAGAAGACTAAAGCAGAGATCCATACAAATCTCTGGACTAAATGAACTGCTTATTGAAGATTAATGGTTTAATTCATTCTTTTTCCTGTAACATGTTCACTAGAAAGAGCCGCGCAGTTGGTTTACTGGTTAGCACTGGTTTGCCTTTGTAGCGAGAAGACTCGGGTTCGCTGTGCGTGGGTTTTCTCCAGGTTCTCCAGTTTCCTCCCACACTCTTAGAAATAAGGGTTCCAAAAGGGTTCTTCTCCAAGGGCTCAGGTTCTACCTGGAACCATTTGATTCTGAAAAACCCTTTCCAGGACAAAGGCGTTTTCAAGGGTTCTTGGTAACACTAATGGTTCCAGTAAGAACCATTTTGATCCAGAGAACCCCTTAAAAACCCCTTTCCTGAATAAAGGATTTTAAAAGGGTTCTTGGTGGAACCCTCCAAAAGGGTTCCAGGTAGAACCTTTTTATAAAGGTTCTACCTAGAGCCAAAAAGGGTTCTCCTGTGAGGAAAGCCTATGAACGTTATATGGTTCTACTTAGCACTTTTATATAGTACACAGTCCAAAAACATGCAAAATGTGTATTAGTTAAATTAGGTAAAACACTCTAAATTGACCGTATATATGTGTTAGAGTGAATGGTTGTTTGTCTCTGTGTCCCTGTGATGGACCGGTGACCTGTCCAGGGTGAACCCCGCCTCCGCAACCCTCATGTGGAGGGAAAGTCCGAGTCTAATGACTCGGACAACATGACCTGGATGAATGAAAATCTACGAAGACTACGGAATGAGAGATTACAACCAATATGCAACCTCCCAGTGATGTCACGGTGAGTTGGCATGTTCACCAACACCACATGATGTTTTCCCTTCGCCCTTCGTTCTTCTCCTGCTGCAACAAATCTCAAACTAACATTGATTACTAACATTGACCTTCTTCCCCCTCTCCCTCCACTGATTGGCCTCATTTCCCCTCCTGACTAATGCTGTACGAATTCATCCTCTCTACAATGAGGCCTTATTTTACAGTAGCTGCAGCTGATTGGAGTCTTGTGTTCTTCATTTAGACCTTCGTGAAGCTGCTCTTCTGTCTCCCCACGTGTTTGCTTCCTGATGGGTCGAGATTTGGCCTCATCTTATCCTTCAGTGTATGAAAAGCTGCTGTTTGTTCTGATGCCATCACTTTGCTCAGTGAGTCATGACCTGCTGCTGCTGCTGCTGCACACCTGAGACACAGCCTCAGGTGTAACAGGTGAACACTGGCTGCATTATTAAGACGGGGAATCGATCAAATCTAACCGAACATCAACTGAAAAACATCAACAACTTGATACTTTGGTAAGGGGGGGGGGGGAGTAGTGAGTGGTTTACAAAGAGCCATGAAGGTCAGCTTCATTTGGGAAAGACCGTCTGAACAGTGAGCTGAGTGGTTAAAATCTGTTATTCCTGGTGCCTCTGCTGGCAGCCATGTTTTCACTCTCTTTGGATAAGGGGCTGGTTATATAATAACGGCACAGATACCAGAGTATTTAATAGTAAGAGTAATTAAGGTATGATACAGGTGGTGCTAGACCCACAACAGTCAGCCGATTGGACAGAAAAGCATCACTCCCTTGCGGAGTTGGTGTTTCTTCAACAGAACAACTTTATCAATAAAGTGGCTTTAATTTTTGAGCATTAGGGTCCATTTCAAAACAAAAGTCCTGGAGTTACGGCAGGAAGAACACAACGGGGGTCGATGATCCAAGTTCACAAACTTCAATAACGTGTGTGTCCACCGTTAGCCTCACGCAGAGCGCTACACCGGCGACGCACGGACATCACCAGGTTGTCGATCGTGGCCTGGAACGATCGCGGAATGATGCACATTCAGTTGTGTTGCCACAGCTGTAACGCTCAACCCAGCACTCAGCATGCCAATGGCACGCTCCCTAAATGATTTGTGACATCTGTGGCATATTGACAAGTGACAAAAGTCCACATTTTGTTGTGCCCTTTTATTGACCAGACCATAAGGAGTGTGTCTGTGTACTGGTCACGCATATTGACCACCACTCTGCCATGCTCCATGAGTTGAAATACCCAATCTGAGATTGTAGTCAATAGGAGTGGCCAAGTGACACTGGACTACTGGGTTTGAGCAAAACAAATCATTCCATAAACAAATGCATCAAGAATCTGAGCAAATTTCATGACATTATATTTTTGTTCACCATTTCAAGTTAGTGTGTTTATATTTTTGAGTATATATATATATATACAGAGGTGAAAAGTAACGAAATACATTTACTCAAGTTACTGTATTGCATACTTTTTTGTGTGTATTTTGTATTTTGTAAGTACAATTTAAAATCAGGATTTTGTATTTTACTTGAGTCAAGTATTGTTCTTAGTTACTTTATAAATCCTATCCGTTACTGAGTAAAAATAAAAATCCAGCACAATGAAGACCTACAGGGGGAAAATATACACCAGAACCAGACGAATGATGATGTGATTAGCACCAGCACATAGAGGCAAAAGTGACGTAATATCCTGTGTCGCACCGGGCGCGTGAGCTCCAAAATAGTTTTGGATTTCTGAGCCCTTGTCATATTTCTACTACCCTCACACCCCACGCAAAGTAACTAAGTAACTTTTACTTGAAGTACATTTCAAATGAAGTACTTTTTACTTCTACTTGAGTACATTTCCAGATGACTATCTTTACTTCTACTTGAGTAATATTTCATCAAAGTATTGGTACTTTTACTTGAGTACAATATTTTAGTACTTTTTCCACCTCTGTATATATATGTATGTATATATACATATAATGTATAATCTTGTATCTATATTCCATACATTGTGCATATGTCTTTCTGTGTGTGTCACATGTCACAGCTGTTCTCATCGTCACTGATGATCATTCTCTGTGTCACGTGTTCCTCACTGACAGCAGCTGTACTCAATCACGCTAATTAGCTGCTCTCATTATCTCAGGTGGTGAGGGGGCGTGTCCACGTACTTTTGTCCACATCTCTCTCTCTCTCTTTTTCTCTGATAGTTTTTGGTCCTCCCTCTCCCCCTCATCCTCCCTCCTCCTCCCTCCTCCTCCTCCTCCAGCAGCAGCAGCAGCAGCAGCAGAAGTCGGACTCGAGCTTCCTCTGTGTCCCGTCGCTCATCTCCAGTCGGCGGAGTCAGTCGCATCTTTCACCGGGAGCAGGACGCCATGTCCGCCTGAGCCTCTGCTCGGATACTCGCTGCATGGACACTTTTGTCTTTCAAAGTTTTTTTTCTTAAGTTTTTTTTTTTTTTAGTGGCGAAGTCAAGTGACCGGTGTGTGTGTGTGTGGGGCGGTTTGAATCGTGCGCTCGTGCACGTTTGAGCGCGCGCTCGTGTCCGTTTGCGTGTGACATTTTTGGAAAGGTTGTCGAAAAAGCTCCGGGAGAGAGAGAGAGAGTGTTTTCTTTTTTTGAGCCAATGCGTCCTGAGAGTCCTGAGACAGCGCAGGAAGACCGGAGCCGGGGGCCGACAGAGACAGAGACGGGGGACGTGGGAGCTTGGGTCAGCGGGGTCTGCGGGGACGTCCATGTCTCCTGTCCCCACTCAACACCGAGGTACGTGGACTCCTTTAAATTATACAGCTCTCTAAATTTAGACACACGTACACGTTGTTTAGCACATGTAAAAAAAAAAAAACTATATATGGAATGAAAATAGCAGAGATTTAATGACCTTAAAATGTTAAAATAAAACTTAGCGTCTATAAACATTTCAACATAAAAGCTCCCAAGTAGTTTCTGATCGATCACGGTATTGATCAGTTGAAAGGTTTTTCAAGGACCCTGATCCTGATTCTGCTCATTTTTATTGACTTTTGTTTGTTCTGCTGCTCCTCAGAGGATGTTCTCATCACTCTTTTAGAGGCTGCAGTGCACATTTTAGCCTGTAGAGGGCACTGGTGTGTCTTTGTAAACCAGTTTAAATGTGAACACACTGAAGTGAAGTGAAGTGAAGTGAAGTGAAGCGAGTCACCTGGGCCTGAAGGCTCTTTTGCTCCGAACAGAAAATCAGTCATTTCTTTTCAAGATGGACGTGGAGTTAAATAAAACTAAACCTCAAAAGTACGAAAATGTGTACAATTACAGCAATTGTGCATGTTTACTTCTCTAGAATATGGTGTGAAACTCAGAGACTCCTGTGTTGATTTGCAGGGCAGTTAAAAAAAAAAAAATCAGGTCACAGACTGGGGGAATGTGTGTGTGTGTGTGTGTGTGTGTTAGTGTGAGACTTTCCCTCTGTCTCCTCTTTCAAACACTTTCTTCTAAAAACAAACATCCACCACACAAAAATGTGGCATGTCAGTGAGATGGAGAGAGACAACAACGCAACAGACGAAGAGAAAGAGACGAGGGGACAAAAGATGGGGAGACGGAGAGAGATGAAAAGACGAGTAAACACATTTGGGAAATGAAGACGGAGACGAAGAATGCATTGGCAAAGAGAGAGTGAGAGAGAGATGAGGAGGACGGAGCGATTATGAGACGAAGAGGCAAAAAGAGTCAAACAAAGAGAACACAGAGAGACAGCTTATGGTAACTGAGAGAAGGACATAGAAAGTGATGAGACAGAGGCAGAGAGACAAGAAGACAAAGTTACTGAGAGGCAAAAGACACAAAGTGATAGCTAATAAAGAGACAATAACACCGAGAGAATAAGGAAAATAAGATACGACAAACAGACGATGAGACAAAGGATAAGTGGTCAGAATAATGGCACAGATTTACACTAATGATTAAAAACAGAAAGAGTTTTCTGCAAGCTAGTGAGTTCTTTGTTGAACAAAAACTATTAAAAACACATCATCGCTGAGTCATGCACACACACACACACACACACGACACAGGGAGCAGCTGGTACAGAAAATTACAGAGGTCCTAAATCAGGTGAGGTAATACGCGGTGGTGTCAGTGAAGGCACCGCCGATACAGATAAAGCCGCCGTGAACACATCGTCAGTTCTTCACACAGGTGAGTCAGCAGCAGGTGAGAGGGAGAGGCTTACGTCTGGAGTTATAAAACATTAGTGACAGTGATGGTGTGTTCAGGATAAACTGCACTGACTGAACATCTCTGCTCACTGGCTGATACCCAACCATGAAGTCACCGCTCAAATCTTTCTTGTTTTCTTGCTTTATGACCCTGACATGTCTCATGGCGACCAAAACCTGGTCCTAATGAGTCAGGACCTAGTGTAAATCTGTACCTTTACCTCTGTCTCTCGAGCTACTTGTCTTTTATCTTTCGTCTCCTTCTCTCTGTCTCCTTGTCTCTCCACCTTTTGTCCCTTTATCCTTGTCTCCATGTCTCCTCATCCCTCTTTCTCTTCATTTCCCAAACATCTCTCTGTTTACTTGTCTCTTCACCTCCTCCTCGTCTCCCAATCTTGTGTCTCCTTGTCTCTTTGGGTCTGTCTCTTTAAGGCTGTCCAAATGAATGGAAGTCAGTGCATGTCCTTAAAAGGACAGCTGCTTGAATGTGTGTGTGTGTGTGTGTGTTGACTCTTGTCAGTAATTTAAACTTTTGTTTGTACATGTATTCAGATTATTCTGGCTCTGCCTCCCATGACCTCCCTACGCGTTTGCTGATAACGTCATACCGCGTTTCACTCAGTGTCAAATGTTGCAGGATGTTTTCTTCCGTCTCGTGTCCAGATGTTTCTTCTTCTCCTTCTTCCTCAGAGGAAGTCAGACATGATTTTAAAACCAATCAAAAGTGAACTGTGTGATGAAGAGCAAATCAAAGCTGTGTGAGGGTGAGACGCTCACACTGAGGAATGAGGAGATTGAGCTCACACTGCTGAAGGATGGAGAGACGAATGACAGAGGGATGAAGGAGGGAGAGCTGGACGAGGGACGAAGGGTGGAGGAATCAAGTGTTATGGAAAATGCCTCCCAGTATTCACTGCTGATTTTTCCATTACAAAAGGACACGGGGCTGAGGGATGGAAGGATGAATGATAAAGGACAGAGGGGTGAAGGATGGAAGGATAAAGGGCTGAAGGCTGGAAGGGTGAATGATAAAGGATGGAGGGGTGGATGAATCAAGGATAGTCTAGAGGAAAGAAGGATGAATGACTGAGTATGAAGGATGGAAGGGGTGGAGGACAGTTGGATGAAGGAAGGAGGGTGAAGTAAGGAAGATAAAAGAATGGGAAGGATGAAGGACAGATGGATGAAGGAAGGAAGGTTGATGAAGGGTTGAAGGATGAAGGAAGGATTGAAGGGATGATGATGAAGGACAGAGGGAAGATAAAGGGCAGATGGGGAAGAATTGATGGACAGAGGGATGAAGGAATGAAAGGACAGTTGGATGAAGGACAGAGGGATGAAGGAATGAAAGGACAGTTGGATGAAGGACAGAGGGATGAAGGGACGAAGGAAGGATTAAAGGGACGAAGGAAGGACGAGGGAAGATGAAGGGATGAAGGACAGATGGATGAAGAATTGAAGGACAGAGGGATGAAGGGATGAAGGACAGAGGGATGAAGGGACAAAGGAAGGATTCAAGGGACGAAGGAAGGACGAGGGAAGATGAAGGGCAGATGGATGAAGAATTGAAGTACAGAGGGATGAAGGGACAAAGGAAGGACTGAAGGGATGAAGGAAGGACGATGATGGACTGAGGGAAGATGAAGAATTGAAGAACGAAGGGATGAAGGACAGACGGACGAAGGGATGAAGGACAGATGGATGTTTCAGACTTGTTTTAGCAGCGTCTCACTCGTCGACTGAAGACAAACAGTTTAGTGCTTTTATTGTCGTGTCTCTTTAACGTCTCTCCTCTCACAGACTGAAACACATGGAGCCGTCACAGTCGCAGGCAAACAAATCAAACGCACCCCAAGCATTTGAAATATGTGCAAGCCTGTTTAATATTGGGGATGATTATGGGATGTGGAAGGATGGTTTCCTCAGTGACCAGTGTTTGTCGTTTATAATCATTAGCATAGTCTGTGGTTATCGAGGCTCTGCAGTGACGTGTGTGTGTGTGTGTTTGTGTGTCTGCGTTTGTGTATGTGTGAGACTCGGGCGACACATTTATACCGCACTGTTTCCATCCTCAGAGAAACCTAGTAAACAACATACACATAGATATGTGGACTGAGTGAACGTTTGACGTGTCAACGATGCTCTGTGATGATCGATGACAGTGTGCAGCGTCCATCGGTTGGGCGTTCGAGTCCAACCGCAGTTGAGCGTCGCGTGTTGGTCAAAAGTGACAAAGAAGGAGACGGTAACCATGGAAACTTGTTTGTGGTTAAAATGAGGAAGTCTGCACGCACCAATCAATACAAGTATGCACTTAAAGAATGTGAGGACACGCAAATGAGGGTGAATTTTTACTAGTCACTACTGGATAATATTAAGCATGTATGTGTGGAACGCTCGTTTAGGCGTAAACAGAACTGCGGCGCTGTATGAGCGTGCAGAAATGTATATGACGTGACCCTTAGAGTGTCATCGTGTCCTTCAGAGTGAGTTGACTTAAAGGTCCCCTATTGTGCAAAATCAACTTTTTAATCTTTTAGTACTTATATTTGGGACTCAGTGGGCCATACCAGTCCCCAAAATGTGAAAAAACAAGACTCAGTCATGTTTTAGTGGTTCCACTTTGTGTAAGTATAGACGATAAAACACACGATGTTTACACCTCCAGACCAAGTGACGACAGTGCGGACATTTCACCGTGAATGTTGGCACCCCGCCAGGCATGTTGGCACCCCGCAAGGCAGAGTACTTCACACATACGAGAGTGCAGGCGAGGGAGGAAGAGTGGCTGCACAGCGGAGCACAGTGTTTTACACAAACTTCTAGCCTCAGAGGACTTGTGTCCAGTGGATATATTTTATTTATGAAAAAAAATGTTCACAAGCTTCACAAGCCCTTTGTTTTTGATCGTGTGTGTAAATTCCTATGCTGGAGGGACACCTTGAACGCACCAGTTACGTGCCTGCGGTTAGCGAGTGGCGTGTGTGGATCGGTGATATGAGGAGCACGCGTTTGAAAGCACTGCAGAAAGATGTAGATGTTGTCCTACATTTCTTCTCAACCAAAGGCTGCCTTTCTGTCGTGTTTCCACGTTCTCTCCTCGTGTTGTTGATCCACACACGTCACTTTCAGCCGCAGTAACACTGGTGCGTTCAGGGTCTTTTTCTAGCATGGGAATTTACATACATGCCGCACGTCGCATTAATCGTATTTCTTAGATTTTAATGTTTTTATGATCGCGAGAAGCCAAAATCGTGGTCACTCACTATACATTACGGTGAAACTCAGTAACAACGGGTAAACGGACATTACTATGGGGTATATGGAGCGGGGGTTGTGACGACGGTGCATGACAATAGGTGATAAGTGGCAACAGTTAGATCGACACTCCCCTGGAAGCAGTGGATGTGTGTTTACCTGGGTCTGATTCACATGTAAATGATCAGGCACAAAACCGAGAGTTTTGAAAAAGGCAAGTTTTGGCAGAGTTATTGAACTGCTATTGTGCTTCATCCTTATGATATTTTGACTAAAGCATGACACAGACATGTTCATTAGGGCACCAGGACCTAGTTTAACTTGGATTAATAGGGTATAATATGGGACCTTTAAGCTGCAGTGACACAGAGTTACAAAGAAACCTATGAATACAGGTTGTGCTAAAACACACACAAATGCCAAGGTTTGGGGGCTTATGGGACATGTACTGAAATCATGTGTGTTCTTGTATTTGTTGAGGACATTATGGGAAAGTGAGGACATTTTGCCTGGTCTTCACATCTTTAAAGGTGCCATATGTAAGAATGTGGCCAAAAACGGCTACTACATTCGAATTCAAAATGCCGAGGTCTTTTAGGTTTCGTTTTTCTGACGTAACTGGCAACCCTGTGGTTGCTCGGCAGCTGAGACTCTACTGGCTGCAATGATTGGTAGACGACGGTAGGTGCAAATATTTTGGCTGTACTGTTGTTGTTGGTGAGTTCAGTTTGTTATATGAACATTATTCCTGAGTCTCTGTTACATTTTAGGATTGGATTTTATGGCCAGTTGCAATGTTTTGATTGGTTACGTCGTTGACAACACTCTTTCTGATTGGTTAGCTGTGGATTTGCTTGGAAAAATCAACCACGATCCGTGTCCACTGTTCAAAGGCCTTAAGGGTAAGGGTTAGGCACTTAAGGCCTGTCCATGCTCCACAAGAACAGAGGGCTGTGAGAAAAGAATGATGTCATTATTTTTGTGAAGCCCTCGTTTGGGAGTTCTTGCAGCTTGTTCTTGACACATCACCCGGGCATCATCTTTTTTTCTTTTGTGGTGTCCGACGACTTCTCTGTGATTGGCCAGGAATTTGAAGTGGGTGTGGTTAATGTGGAAATGTTGTCATTCCGTATGAGGACTTCCCAGGAGTTCTGCACTTGAGCTTCTCGTGAAGTATGAAACGTCCTGGCCCAGAACTAACTTTGTTCTTTGAGAAACAAGAACACTCATTTCTCTGAAATTAAAGCTAGAGTAATGTCTGTGAGGGTCCTCACTTTGAATGCTGTGTGTGTGTGTGTGTGTGTGTGTGTGTGTGTGTGTGTGTGTGTGTGTGTGTGTGTGTGTGTGTGTGTGTGTGTGTGTGTGTGTGTGTGTGTGTGTGTGTGTGAATGCACTTGTCCACAGAAATGACTCCTTAGATTCTTTGGAGCTCCCTCGCCTGGATTCTGTCTCTCTCTCATGGTGCATTTTTGACGAAAGCTTGGATAAAGATTATATGGTCGAGTTGAGATGTTTGTTGGTCTGGAGTAAAAATATTTGTGTGACACCGTCTTGTAAAAGCCAGAACCAGAAGGCTCAGTGAGGAAATGTTGTGGGTTTGAATCCCATATCAGAGTTGAAACAAACAAAAACCACACATCACTTTTGGTGACATTTCATTTCATACATTAGAGTAGGTCACACACACACACACACACACACACACACACACACACACACACACACACACACACACACACACACACACACACACACACACACAGAGACAGGGCTGAACACAAACACAGTGTGTAAGCCTATTGTGGTGAAGAGACACAAACGCCTTCTGTCCTCTTTGTCTCTGTGTGTGTTCTCCTTCACTTTCATCTAACAGTTTTAAAATAATAATGACTAATGCAGAACATTTACTCAGATTATAGACCCTGTTGTCGGTGATATTGTTTGTTTATAATCAGCTGATCCTGATAATAAACACAACTGTGTGTTAATGTCTGATTTCATTAACACACGTGTTGTCACACAGAGTCAGTCAGTATATGTGTGTGTGTGTCTGTGTGTGGTCTCCGTATGTGTCTCGGACTACATGTTATGTCCAGCTCCTCATTATTGTCCTGCTGTTTCCATTGTGTTTCTCTCTCACACACACACACACACACATGGTACTACCCCCCCCCCCCACCCCCCCACACTCCGTACCCTCTAACAAGAAATTAGGCCATAAGAGCCCAGAATGTGTATTGGTGCGTAGATGTCTAGAAGAGGCCACGCCTCCTATTATTTTGTGAAGTTTGGGTTAGATCAGAAAAAATTTGAAGGATCAACAATAACTTCCTGTTTGTTTGTAAAAATTTGTCGTGTTGCCAGGGAAACACACTTTGATGAAACATCATTTCCTGTTTCATTTTGCTGTATGTTATGCTGGACTAATGATCAGTTAAAAAGACCCGAGAACATGCATTAATCTCCTAAATTTAGCAAGAAACTGTACAAAATATCGATATTTAACAGATGAGTCTGGTGTATTTATTTGTAATTAGTGACAGAACTGGTAAAAGTGAGCCGAATCACAACCCGTTCAGTGATTTAAAACAATATTATCGCAATTTCGTGCAGCCACGCTATGATGACCCACCCCCCCTGTAAAAAAAACACCAATAAGAGTGGCTGTCCTGGCTTTATAAGAGAGGACGGGCCACCGTTCATGTAAGAGGCTTCTCCAGCCAGTTGGTGCCTTCAGCGAACACTCCTGGGGGAGGGTTTTTCCAGGTCGATGCCGAAGATCACTTGCAAATCATCTGTTTTTTGTCATGTTTCTGGACTCAAACTGTCCATATACATGTTTTAATACATAATTTTTGACTCTGGTGGGACTCGAACCCACAACCTTTGAATCACATCCTCTGTAATTTAGCTAGAAGTCCAATGCGCTGTCCATTGCGCCACAGAGCCCTGACTTTGTTTGTTAAAAGGAAGCTAAAAAAACACTGGCTAAATAAACGAGGACGGGCCAACTCTCATATAAGAGGCTTCTCAAGCTAGTTGGTGCCTTCAGCGACCACTTCTGGTGAGGGAGGGTTTTTCCAGGTTTTCCAGGTCAATGCCGAAGATCACTTGCAAATCATCTGTTTTTTGTCACGTTCCTGCACTCAACCTGTCCATTTTGTCATATACAGTTTTTACACATAACATTTGACTCGAACCCACAACCTTCAGCGACCACTTCTGGTGAGGGAGGGTTTTTCCAGGTCTTTGTCACATTTCTGGTGGGACTCAACCTGTCTATTTTGCCATGCAGCCTCATGTTTTAATACATAACATTCAACCCTGGTGGGACTCGAAACCCACATCCTTTGAATCACTTCCTGTGTAATCTAGCTAGAAGTCCGATACGCTGTCCGTTCAGTTCAGTGATATAAAACATCGTGCAGCCGTGCTATGATGACCCCGCATTGAGGAGGAACTACAGTGATGGAAAAGGACGTGGTGTCTGATAGCAAACCAAGTAGAGACATTTTCATATTTAGAGTTTTGACTGAGGTGAAGATCATCCTGATATCACAAGTTTATGTAATAGAGGAAGAAAAATGTGTCAGTTGTGTTGTGAAACGTTGAAGTCAGAGCAGCCACAGAGACGTAAACCTCTGACCTCTGACCTCTGACAGTAAACTGAATATCTTTGTTTGAGGATGTCATCATTTTTGACGTTTGGGAAACAATGCAATTATTCACCATTTACTGACATTTTACAGAATCAAGGACACACACAAAAAAAACCCAGATTATTCATGATTCAGAAAATAGTTGCAACCTTAGATTCAACTTGATTCCGTTGGGAGTGACGGAAATAAACCACCAGTGTGTCCCATCGTTTGAGTCTGGATGGAACGACTGATACCGTGACACAATCATGTTTTGTTAAACTACAATTGTCCCTTTGATACAACGGACAATATCACAGACTCACAAAATCACAAAACACCATTATTCACCTAAATGCAACACACACACACACACACACACACACAGACTGTTGTGTTCTGTTTAGTTTTATTTTCTTGGCAGCAGACAGAGCTCAGTGGACAGTTTGAACCATTGAGGTGAAGCTGTTAAACTGTCATCATCAGCAGCTCCGTGTGTCCTTGTCTATGTGTGCGTTTGTCTTTGGAAATTCCCTGTATGTATTTATGCCTTTTCTGTGACTAATAACAGACAATAACACCCAGACTCTGCTGCTGTCACAGAAAAGGTTACTCCGTGTGTGTGTGTGTGTGTGTGTGTGTGTGTGTGTGTGTGTGCATGCTTGCATCCCAAATTGGTGGAGAGAAATAAAATTACAGACAATTAGTTTTTATTGGAGGCCTGGAATGACAGAGAGAGGGGAGAGCGAGCAGTGATTCATGACACACACGCATACTCACACACAGACACACACACACACACACACACACACACACACACACACACATCTTACACCTGGTTTAAACCACAAACGCAGTGAATTAGATGTATGCTATTTGATGTCTGGTGTATGTTTGCTTTATTCTGTCTGACACTCTGGAGAGGATCAGTCGACAGAAGATTTTGTGGCAGTGATAGTGTTGGAGCCAAGTCATGTATAAAAGCATGACTCTGGTGGGACTGGAACCCGCAACCTTTGACTAAAACACTAGCTGTACGTTACTTCACGAAGTCTTGTGCGTGTGTGTGTGTGTGTGTGTGATCACGATTCTATATATAAACAAAGCTTTTACTTCAGTGTAAAAGATCACTGTAGTTGTGTTTCTGGGACACACACACACACACTGCTCTGTATCTTCTAGACGCTTCTCTTCTCCAACACACCTGATCCAAATAAGCTGTGGGGATCAACTGGTGAAGAAGATGAAGTGACTGAACTTATGTGTAGACACTGGTCAAACTGTGATGCGTCAAGCCTGCATTAAGTAAGACTTATTATCTGTGTAAGCTCAGAGCTACAGGGATACTTTGATGGTTCCATCAGGCCAGTCAAAAAACAGTAAAAAAACACTTTTCTTGGTAATGCAGGGGAGGAAAACAGTCTTCAGTCTTCATAGGAAGCCTATATCCATGTTGTTTCTGTAAGTATTGACTCTGATGAGGCGCAAACCTACAACCTTTTGAGTTACTTTTTCATCACTGATGAAGCTCAGGTGACTTTCCTTTACATTGCCACTGTGCAAGGTTTTTATTTTTTATTGCGTCAAGAATGAGGGGACTGGAAGTTTGTTTAGACCACACAAATACATAATAATTGACTCTGATGGGATTCGAACCCACAACCTTTGAATCACTTCCTGAGTAATTTAGCTAGAAGTCCAATGCGCTGTCCATTGCGCCACAGAGCCCCGTTTCAATTGGTTAACGGAAGCTAGAAAAACACCAATAAGAGTGGCTGTCTTGGCTATATAGGAGGGGAATGGCCACCTCTCATGTAAGAGGCTTCTCCGCCTCTGACTAACTTGTGGAAAAAAGTGCGTTGATAGGGTCACTTGAGAGACTGCGTCAGTAAGAGAGCTCAGGACATCATCGCAGGTGGCTGGTAATTTGTGCCTTCAGCCATCTACTCTGCTAAAGGAGGGTTTTTCCAGGGTCATGTAGATCATTTATTTCAGACTGTGTACTGTACATTCTTATGATCCTTTGTCCTTTCGATGTACAATAATCTGATGGGACTCAACCTGTCCATTTTGCCATTGTGCCTCATATACATATATATATACATATACAGAGCCATGACTTTATTGGTTAATGGAAGCTTGTCTATATAAGAGAGGAACGGGTCACCTCTCATGTAAGACGCTTCTCCAGCTAGTTGGTGCCTTCAGTGAGGGAGGGTTTTTCCAGGTTAATCTAGAAGATCATTTGCAAATCATCTGTTTTTTGTCACGTTTCTGGACTCAACCTGTCCATTTTGCCATGCAGCCTCATATACCTGTTTTAGTACATAATGTTTGACTCTGATGGGACTCGAACCCACAACCTTTGAATCACTTCCTGTGTACCTAAGCTAGAAGTCCAATGCGCTGTCCATTGCGCCACAGAGCCCTGTTTTGGTTGGTCAATGGAAGAAAAAAAAACACAAATAAGAGTGGCTGTCTTGGTTATATAAGAGAGGAACGGCCACCTCTTATATAAGAGGCTTCTCCAGCTAGTTGGTGCCTTCAGCGACCACTTCTGGTGAGGGAGAGTTGTTCCAGGTCAATGTAGAAGATCACTTGCAAATCATCTGTTTTTTGTCACATTTCTGGACTCAACCTGTCCATATACATGTTTTAATACATAATGTTCGACTCTGATGGGACTCGAACCCACAACCTTTGAATCACTTCCTGTGTACCTTAGCTAGAAGTCCAATGCGCTGTCCGTTGCGCTACAGAGCCCTGTTTTGGTTGGTTAATGGAAGCTAAAAAAAAACACAAATAAGAGTGGCTGTCTTGGCTATATAAGAGAGGAATGACCACCTCTCATCTTTTCCAGGTCGATGTAGAAGGTCACTTGCAAATCATCTCTTTTTTTTGTCACGTTTCGGGACTCAACCTGTCCATTTTGCCACGCAGCTTCATATACATGTTTTAATACATAATATTTTGACTCTGATGGGACTCGAACCCACAGCCTTTGAATCACTTCCTGTGTATTTCAGCTAGAAGTCCAATGCGCTGTCCATTGCGCCACAGAGCCCTATTTCAATAGGTTAATGTAAGCTAAAACAAAAGTGTCTGTCTTGGCTATATACGAGAGGAACGGCCACCTCTCATCTAAGAGGCTTCTCCAGCGAGTTGGTGCCTTCAGCGACCACTTCTGGTGAGGAGGGGTTCTTCCAGGTTGACCTAGAACATCACTTGCAAATCATCTGTTTTTTTGTCTCTCACTGACCACAATGACTTTCAAATATCACAGGAAGCCTGTGCTGCATTGAGAAAATTGGGATGTAAACCCATAAACTTTAAATTTGAAGAGGTTCCGGTGACAGGGTTTAGACGGTGGTTGAAGCTAATGGATGTATAAAGCTAAGTTGTATATTCATCAGTTTCTTGGTGTCTCTGTCTAGAGGATTTACGCGTCTTGGACAGTTTGTGCATTTGAAACCTTCTGAGATATAATTCCAGATTTTGGGGTGGACTTGAACCCACATCCTCGAAGTCCAATGCACTGTGTTCCCTTGTATTCTTAGATATGTGTTAAGCAGTCACTCTGACTCTGATACCTAAAAAAAGAGGCCAGTGAACATATAAATCTCACATCTGCTGGGACTCTAACCAACATCCATTGCATCACTTCCTTGATTTTGTGTCCACACGTCCAAAGTGCTGTCCACTGTGTCACAGAGGCAGTTGACCCTTTTCCCATTTAAAGGAGATCTCTTTTCCTTCTGGTTTTTCCCAGTGAGTCATGTTTGATTTCACATATGCACAGTTCAGGTTTGTTCTCTAGTGGCTGCAGTTTTCTCGTGTTTCATACAAAAACAAGAGTGACCTTTTGTTTTGTCGTTACAATAATGTTCGTGGCAGTATTTTCATGTGTTCGGGAAGAGGACTTTGTTATGATTGATCTGTGAAGGAGTTCTCTCTCTCTCTCTGTGATCATAAACACTAAAGGCCACATTATACTTCTCCGACTGCGTAATGCGTTACCCGACTGCGTCACCACGGAGACGACTCGAGCCTTTATACTTCTGCGTCGTGGTGACGGACACGTGCTGCAATTTCCCGCCCGATCAGTAGGGGTCGCTGCGCAAGGTTGTTGTGCTTTTGGCTACAGTGAGCAATGGCGTCCGAGGGAGAAAGACTGTTGTTGTTGAAACAGCGGCCGTTTGTCACTTTTCTGTGTCCCGGAACGCAGTTTTAAGATAATTTGAGGCGAGAAATTGTGCTGTGTCTAAACATGTGCTGTGTGTGTTAAGATATGACGTATATATAGTTTGGCAGCGGCGTTATCGGCGGGGATCAGCTCCGTGTCTGTGGACGCTCGGTGCTCACTGTGAGCCGGCACAGAGCAGCTTAGCTCAGCATGTCCTGAGGACCAATCGTAGCTCTTGCCGTCTCCGTTGTCCCTTGACGGAGTGACGGACACTTAAAAAATATTTCGTGCAGTCGGAGACGACGCAGAGGCTCTTCGACAGGCTCTGCGTCGACGCAGAGGACTCTGCGTAACCTACGCAGAGCACTTTACGCAGGAGTATAAATTGGGCTTAACTGTGATCGGTGCAGGCAGAACTCAATCTCTCTCCGTCTCCGTCGTTCTTATTGTCCGCAGACCCCAGGGATCATTAAGTGTGATTAATAATTTTTAAATTATCTCATCATCTGTGTCTCTAATTGCTGTCATCAATCAGTCTACTTTACTCCATTTTACTTTTCCATCTCATGGGTCCAAAGCAAAACTTTATCATGCTCGCTGGCTTCTCTGTGATTTATTGGTCGTACAGTTTGAATGCAGCACGGCTGTTTCAGGAGGAAACTGGATGAGATAAAATCAAGATAAAAACTAATGTAGATCAGACACTTGGAGACATAGTTTTATTTTTTACTACGCACCATGAAAGAGAACAGTTAAGATTTACGACTCAATCGACTTAATCTCATGTCGTTTTTTCGAATATCATGTCGAGATCCCAGACTGTGTTTGGTAATGTAGCTGAAGAGAGAGACTTGATTGATGTTTTACTGCTTCCAGGCAAAAAAAAGAGTTTCAGCAGGTCAGAAACTCACATTACATTACAACCACGTCTGAGATTGACTCTCCAGATTCAGCGGCAGCTTCTGTGAAGCGGTTGCGACTTAAAAAACTTGACATGATATTTCAGCTTTATTCTTGTCATTTCCAGCTCAATCTCAAATTCAAAATCGACATGTTGACATTAATCTAGTTAAAAAAAGGAATCCATGCGTGGTCCGAATGTTCCACGCTGTTGGTGTAGTGCTCAGCACTCTCGCCTTTGCAGCAAAAAGGCCTGGGTTTGCGGCCAGTTTGAAACAGGGGCCTTCCTCCATGGAAATAGCATGTTCTCCCCGTGTTTTTGTGGGTTTTCTTCGGGTTCTCTGGCTTCCTCCCACTGTCCAAAAACATGCAATTTGGGGATTAGGTAAATTGGACACTCTAAAGTGAGAGTGGGTGGTTGTTTGTCTGTGTATGTGGCCCTGCGATGGACTGCTGAACTGTCCACGGTCTACCCTGTCTGATGCCCCTGTTCATGTGGAGAATAAAGAGGAAGAAGATTGATTGATGATCCGAATATTCTGTCGTACACAACCAGCACTTTTGCAGAAAATGCCACAACCGACCGTGACCACAACACAAACCTTTGCAATTCAAAACGCTCGCAATATATGCAGATGTGTTGGTTATGTCTGGACACAACTCATCACTTGCTCTTTAACAGTACAGACTGTCTGGCTGAAAAGGAAAAAGAGTTTGCACAAATGTTCAATTTGCACATCACTTTTGTGTCTAGAGTTGGAAAACTGGACTTGGTGTGAAGCAGAGGTCACAGGTCAGAGACATAGATGTTGTCAAATGTTTAAAGATGTCCTCTCCTCTAAGTTGCACTTACAGTTTTTCACTTAAAAGCGTGCATTGATACTTATCAACAGTGTTCTTTGACAGAATTTGCACTGTTTTTGTAGTTGGTTGCGTTGGTGTTCTGGCAACCAATCGACACATACAAGTGTATTTTTTTTTATATTTGACTGGGGTAGAGCGGTGTTGGCTCGACGCACTCGACCACAGCACTTTACGAGTACTGCACGGTAATTTAGAATAAAGCCTTTGAATCACAACCTTTTGGATCACTTTCTGTGATGTCTAGCTAGAAGTCCAATGCGCTGTCCATTGCGCCACAGAGCCCATGTGATGAAAATTCACGCGTCAGACCAAGATGAAATCTAAACAGAAGTACATTTTAAACAGCCTGACCACAAATCTTCTGCCAATGTAGGAAAAAAAATGCTGCAGCCTGATGCTAACATTCAAGACGAGTCATCAGATACTACTGTAACAACCTGGCCTTATGTGTATTGTATTGTATTGTGGGGGGATAACGACAGTATACTACAGCATTTGAACCTGCAACCTGCATTATGGACTGGACAGGAATGTCACCGGCCATTTCCCCTACGTCCCCCCCCCCTTCCTCCCCTTCCTTCCTTTCCTTTCCTTCCCTTCCTTCCCCCTCGTGTGACCCACATCTTTCAGTGCTTGAGCAAACAGCTGCGTTCATGTACAATCAACTAATTGGGTCAACCTGTTGTACTGTATCACTTTCTTTGTAGGAGGTCGTTGGCCTGCTGTGTGTACACACACACACACACACACACACACGCACACACCAACACGCACACACCACATTCTTGCTCCTCAGCCAAACATTACATTTGTCCTCATTGCTTTTACTCCTTCAGAATGGACTGTGTCTCTTTGTCTCCTATTCTCTGGTAGACTGATAGTCTCCTTCTCTCTCTCTCTCTCTCTCTCTCTCTCCCTCTGTTTGTGTGTGTTGTGGCATGTTTTTGAAAAGAGGAAGAGGAGGAAAGAGGAAGAGACAGAAAAGCTTCCCGCTTATGTTCCAGGATCAGACTGAGGCTGACCGTTTGTCATTTGTCATTATTCTTTACCTCCAGATTTCTACTTCCTGTGACAACTTCACATCATGCCTGAGGGGTCACGGCGTGGCAGCCAGCGATCGCCCAGTACCACAGGTAAGAGACGGGGGGGACGGCGTCCTCATAAACTCACTGAGAGGAACTCTGTCCAGTAAGACTCTTTCTTCTTCTGGAGCGTAGGCTGTATATAAAAATATGGTGATTGTCTTCCAGTTTGAAAAGGTAACCGAGGAAGTAAGATGGATGTAGCAGTTAGCAAAAAAGAGCTCCATTTCAATGGACGTCTGTGGGAAAATGAGGTCACTTCTGACTCGATTTATAACATCAGCTAACATTTTTTCTGAGGAGCTCATGGTCTCAATGAATTAATGTATGAGAGGACCGTAGACAATAAAGCATGACACATGTAAGTGGACACCACCTGTTTGCAGTCGACGTCTTTGTACTTCAATCTCCAGAAATGATTTGTCACATTCTGAATTGATTCCTCCAACAAATGCGTCTTATTATGTGTAAGTAGCCAAAAAAAAGTGGCCTCAAAAGCCCGACTCGACACCTTTTACTGGTCTGGAACAAAACAATTTTGCAAAAAGCAAAGAAATACATAATCTTAAAGGTGCATTATGTAATAAATCTAAAGCAACTGGCCATAAAATCCTCCTAATATGTCACAGAGACTCAGATCTGCATTAAAAAAAATCTTTTGCAGACCCTAACCCAAATCATCAGGAAATCATGCACGTGGCGCCACCTACCGCCATCTACCAATCATTGCAGTCAGTAGAGTCTCAGCTGCTAAGCAACCACGGGTTGCCATAAAACGAAACCTAAATCTTGGAAATTTTAGTGTAGTAACCGTTTTTGACCACATTCTTACGTATGGCGCCTTTAAAAGAGGTCAAAAGACTACTAGTAACAGATCTTTAGATAAGGAAACGGACGCTTAAGCCCAATTTATACTCCTGCGTAAAGTGCTCTGCGTAGGTTACGCAGAAACTCTGCGTCGACGCAGAGCCTGTCGAAGAGTCTCTGCGTCGTCTCCGACTGCACGAAATATTTTTAAAGTGTCCGTCACTCCGTCAAGGGACAACGGAGACGGCAAGAGCTGCGATTGGTCCTCAGGACATGCCGAGATAACGCTGCTCTGTGCCGGCTCACAGTGAGCACCCGAGCGTCCACAGAGGCGGAGCTCATCCCTGCCGACAACGTCGCTGCCAAACTATAAATACGTCATATCTTAACACACACAGCACATGTTTAGACTCTAAATGGCCAATTTCTCGCCTCAAATTATCTTAAAACTGCGTTCCGTGACACATAAAAGTGAGAAACGGCCACTGTTTCAACAACAACAGTCTTTCTCTCTCTTTCTCTCTCGGACACCATTGCTCACTGTAGCCAGAAGCACAACAACCTTGCGCAGCGACCCCTACTGATCGGGCAGGAAATTGCAGCGCGTATCCGTCACCACGACGCAGAAGTATGAAGGCTCGAGTCGTCTCCTTGGTGACGCAGTCGGATAACGCATACGCAGTCGGAGAAGTATAATGTGGCCTTTAGTGTAGTCGGCAGACAACACAAACTGGCAACAGACACGGGGAAACACGCAGACTAAATACACAGGTGGAGGGATAACGATAAACGAGAGGACATCGCTAATTATTTCAAAATAAAACAGGAAACAGAACACAAGTCTACACACAGGTTGTTCATTGTACACCAGAGACAAATAATAATGGAGGCCAAACAACACCAACACAGGCTTCCACTCAGTTTAACAGTGAACTTGTTAAACAATGATGTGATTTTAAGTGACGTGAACCACGTCCAGCTGCACCTCTATTGCTAGGCAAGAGTGTTTATACCAAAGGGAAGATAGATAGATGCTGCTGTCATGCTAATGGTCTTCTTTATCATCGTTGTCCTCTAAAACAATGATTTTAATTATACTTTTAATCTAAGTTATTAGTCGAATAAGAAGCCAGTCGTTCCTTTTGGGTTAGATTTTGTTCACATTTTTGCTTTGAAACTGTTGTTTTTGAATTCGATCTCAGGTTTCTCTGATTCGTGACTTCCTGCCACAAATGCACACGCACACACATGTACACACACACACAGTAATGATGCGTAATTACACACTACACACAGCTACCATGCTGTTTTGTTGCTCTGCACTTATATTGGCTTCCATAGTTAGAATTCACGACACACTCAAACATACCAGAACGCTCGGAAACACTCTGCAATTATAACGTAGGCAACAGATTTGTACACAAACGTACAGTGTGTGTGTGTGTGTGTGTGTGTGTGTGTGTGTGTGTGCATGCATGTTAGATTTTCTCACTCTCTCTCCTTCTCACACACACACCAATATACTGTGTGTGCAGGAAGTTGTCTGGTTTTGGGTGATTAGGTGCAGCACTGAACAATGTTGTTGCCATGAAACGCACACACACACACACACACACACACACACACACACACACACACACACACACACACACACACACACAGCAGATCTGTTGATTATAACCATTGAAATGAACGCAGCAGAAAATGGAGAGAACGCCCTGGATAAGGAAAGAAATGACGAGATGAGCGATAGAATAGAAACGGGAGAAAGGGAGGAAGAGGAGGAAGAGGACGGGAGAAACGATGGGGAAGCAGGAGGGGCGGAGACGAATAGTTTCAACTCCAGTTGTGACGATTGGCCCGGAGGATTGCGAGGGCAGAAACAAAATGGTGCAGGATGACAGGAGAGGGCGACGGTGAGGAGGAGAGACAGCGTCTGACCTCGCGTCAGGAAGCAGCAGCGATGTCAAACGATCAGACTGTTTCAGGAAGTTTCACTGGTGTAAACACGCGAGGACGCTGCAGGGTTTGGCCACGGCCTGCGAGGAGGGGGTCACAGGTCACGTCAGTTCTTTCTCTGCACTGCAGACAAACTTCCTGTCTCCGTCTCACTCCGTGCCACCTCATCTCGTCTTTGGGTGTGGTCGGTCGGCGGTTGCTGCGTCTCATCTTCAGCCTTTTTTTTTCTTTTAACAGGAAACTGAAGTGTGTGCCTCTTCATCAACGACAATCACTGTCACACACCAAACATTTTTGCGATTGCACGTCACAGCAGACTTTTGGCACTGTAAAAAGATGGATTTTCCTCATTGACGCAATCTCACAGTAAAATGCACATTTGTCTGGATTACAAACGGCAGTTTTCTGTTGGACAAAAGGCTGTTTGCTGGAGATAAAGTAGTGAATTTTTTGACAGGTTAGATAATGCTCTCCACTTCTAACTCGCTCTGCTGTTATTCCTCTCTTGAGGGATTGAGCTGTCACGTTGATTGCGAGCCTAAAGGTACATTCCCACTTTCAACATCTGGTTTGAAGTTACAACATCCTCGTCTTGTTCTTTATGGAAGAGGAAACTCAGCGTTATGACCGGTGTCAGAATAAATGTGCAGTTCACTGTCTCTTCCCTAAAGAGTGAGGATGAAGCTTTCTCTCTATAAAGCACTGAGCTGAGTCAAGTGGCAAAAAATCACCCTTTTTTCCCTATATATTTTCCCATATATATATATATATATATATATATATGTGTGTACATATATATATAAGGGCTGTCAAAAGATTAACATTTTTAATCAGATTAATCACAGGGTAGCTGTGGATTAATCACGATTAATCACGATTAATTACCATTCGTAAATATGCCAAAAAAAAATCTAATGTTCTCTTTATATTGTTGTAGGAACGGAGAGATAAATAAAGTATGTGAAAATATAAATGTAAAGAACAATAAAATACTGTAAATAACTTGTAAAAACCTATACAAACTTAGTAAAAAATAAACATTACATTGTAAAAAACACACACATTATAAGACAATATAAATAAATAGAAAAAATAAAATGCTGTAAATAACTTTTAAAAAAAAACCTATACATTGCACTGTAAATAACTGACATTATAAACAAAATATAAAGTATAGAAGTTAAATAGTTTTCTTACTAAACCTACAGCAGGAAATTCCTCATCAGCACTTTGAAGCACTGCTTCTACTAGTTAGCGTTAGCGTCAGCTAGCATTCTGACGCTAATGTTAGCTGCTGTCTGTGTCCCCGTTAGTTAGACAGTGACTGTTAATGTTATGATTATATCATTATCTGCGCCAGTAGGGGACGGGGATGCAGATGGTCACTGATGCATTTAGGCTCTGAGTGTCAGGGGCCCCCCTATCGGCTCAGGGCCCCAAGCAGTTGCCCGCCGCCTTGCCTGTTCATAAACTGCACGTCTACCCGTAGCGTTAATTCCACAAATTAATCATCCTGCGTTAACGCGTTAATTTTGACAGCCCTTATTTATATATATATATATATATATATATATATATGTATATATGTGTAAATGTATATATGTGTGTGTGTATTAATATAGGTTTTGCGTTAATGCTTTTTTTACTGTAAAAGGACATGGACGTACAGTCCATGGACACGGTGATTTGTCATATTCTTTGAAGCAGCGGTGCAGGCGTGTGTTACATCACTGTTACATCACCGATATAATGACAGCAAAACACCGCTCTGTCATTAGTGTCATTATCTCACTGGAATCCAGTCCACCTTATGGTTTTTGCAGCATGTGTTTAAAATTCCACCTTAAAACAACCGTCCACAGCCTCACCGACGTCTGCTCACTGCACACAATGTAATTAGTTCGATCTGATTTATTTAATTTATCAGTTTGATTGATTTCATTTGATTCGTTTAACCCGATCCACTAATCTGGTTCATTGATCTGGTCTCCACGGGTGAAGAGTCGACCGATTCCCCTTAGACACGATTGATCATTTATCTTCTCTGTTTTATAATAGGAGCGTTTTCTTACATAATAGTACAATAGCAAAGTAATAAGCATTAAAAGAATATCTTCTCAATCTCAAAATGTCTCATTGTGTTACAAATAATCAAAATGTCAAACTTTGTTTTTCACTTTTAAAGAATAAAGTGATATTTTTGTGGATGTTTTCAGGTGAAATACAAAAGTGTGAGTCCTGAATTTAACCCGAGGCTAATTATCTCATGGTCAGTGACCGGAGCTTGACTCTGGAGCATGCTCTGTTACATCACACACACACACACACACACACACACACACACACACACACACACACATTCTTGTACTCACTGCATACTGAGGACCAGGTAAAAGTGCTGACAAAGTGAGGACCAGCATTTCCACTTTATAAATCAACACAATTACAAATATCTACTTCATGGATGACATCTACAAAGAACTACTGGTTGCAGTACCATAACATGTCTGCTGGTCCAAAATTTGACAAAAACGGCATACTATACTATGTCGTCCAAAATTTAAAAAAAAAATGTACCCAAAATTTGACAAAAACGTCGTACGTTACTGTCGTACAAAATTTAAAAAAAAAAATTTACCCACATTTTTTGGTCCAAAATTTGAAAAAAATGTTTGACAAAAAAAAATAAAAAAATTGGTTCAAAATTTGAAAAAAATGTTTGGTCCAAAATTTGAAAAAAATGTTTGACAAAAAATTTGAAAAACGTGTTTGACAAAAAATTTGAAAAAAATGTTTGGTCCAAAATTTGAAAAAGATGTTTGACAAAAAATTTGAAAAAAAGGTTTGACAAAAATTTGAAAAAAATGTTTGACAAAAACTTTGAAAAATTTTGAAAAAAATGTTTGACAAAAAAATGTTGGTCCAACATTTGACAAAAACGTCCAACCTACCTAAGGAATTGATATCAATGAAAACAAAGTGAGGACCGGCCAAAATGTCCTCACTCCGTAAAAATGACCTCACTTTGTTGGTTAAAAACCCTCACTGGTCTTTGGTATGCCGCAACTACAAGAACACACACACACACACACACACACACACACACACACACACACACACACACACACACACACACGAGTCTCAAAAAGGTTGTGTTTCTGTCAGAATTTACTGTACCGGAACATGAAAATGATCAGGTCGTGTTTGAAGATTCTCCACGTGTTCGTGCATTTGTAGCCCAGAGAACCGAGAGAGATGATGAAGGAGTTCCTCCTGGAGCAGACTGAGACGTTGTTGGTATGTTGGCTTTAGCTTTAGATCCAGGAAGTTCCGTTTTTGACAAACAAGCAAAGGTCAGAGGTCAGAACCGAGCCCTGACCTCTGCTGAGGACTGGGTCACCCAGGTGAGCTCCAGGCGCCACCGACTATAGAATAGGAGCTTTATCATTTTAAAGCTGACTAAATAGACAGCAGGCGGATGGATTTGAGTGAGATTTTCCGCCCCACACACTTTTTCCTGTTTTTATACGATAATCCTACATTTAAAACACAACTATTGTTTGTTGCATAATGCAGCTCCTGTCAGGTCAGCTGGTGAAGATGAGATGGAAGGTGTTTCTCTGTGATGGCACCGCACAACAATGACAGATGATTAGATGATTTGCACAAATCGAAGTCTTAAGGCCACATTATACTTCTCCGACTGCGTAATGCGTGATCCGTCTGCGTCACCACGTAGACCACTCGAGCCTTTATACTTCTGCGTCGTGGTGACGGATAGGCGCTGCAATTTCCCGCCCGATCAGTAGGGGTCGCTGCGCAAGGTTGTTGTGCTTTTGGCTACAGTGAGCAATGGCGTCCGAGGGAGAAAGACTGTTGTTGTTGAAACAGCGGCCGTTTGTCACTTTTCTGTGTCCCGGAACGCAGTTTTAAGATTATTTGAGGCGAGAAATTGGCCATTTAGAGTCTAAACATGTGCTGTGTGTGTTAAGATATGACGTATTTATAGTTCGGCAGCGACGAAGTCGGCGGTGTTTAGCTCCGCCTTCTGTGGACGCTCGGTGCTCACTGTGAGCCGGCACAGAGCAGCTTCGCTCGGCCTGTCCTGAGGACCAATCGCAGCTCTTGCCGTCTCCGTTGTCCCTTGACGGAGTGCACCCGGAGACGACGCAGAGACTCTTCGACAGGTTCTGCGTCGACGCAGAGGACTCTGCGTAGCCTACGCAGAACACTTTACGCAGGAGTATAAATTGGGCTTTACTGTGTGGTTTTTATCTTTCATGATGCGTACTGCCCGTCTGCACTGCTGCTCTCAGTGTGTGGACTTTTTTTTTATATATTAATGTGTGTGTATTGACAGATCATATTTGTCATGTTTGGACATAAAACAGACAGCCTGTCTGGTTCACTTTGGCCTTTGGTGGATGTGCCTTCAGTTTGTGACTTTAAAATAATGGGGTAACACTTTATATTAAGGAACACTTTAACTAGGTGCTTACTAACATGCATATAAGTAGCATACTAGCCCTTTATTAGTCAATATTAAGCATGTATTAACACCTTATTTAGGAAAAATCTTAATTCATCTTGTAATAGAGGTAGAATAAGGTTATGTATGTGTTAATATGTGCTCAATAATTACTAATAAAGGGCTAGTATGCTACTTATATATGCTAGTATGCACCTAGTTAATGGTGAATATGCGTTCCTTAACATAAAGTGTTACCTAATATGGTTTCATGTGAATCTGTACTTGCAGCACGGATATAATTAGGTCAGTAAAAATAAATAAATCTAAAATAAAAGTACTGAACATTAGTCCTCACAAAGAGCGATCAAAGTAGTGTGTGTGTGTGTGTGTGTGTGTGTGTGTGTGTGTGTGTGTGTGTGTGTGTGTGTGTGTGTGTTTGCATTTAATGAGCGTAAGAGAAAAGAGAAACAGAATGAGATGAGTGTTGGGTAAAACGAACCACATCCTGTGTGCTTCACTCACACACACACACACACACACACACACACACACACACACACACACACACAGAAACCCTGCGAACTGTAAGTACCTCTGCGGCTGCTCTGTAAAGTGTGCAGATAATATATAGTATTTACTTGATGAGTATGTACTGGATGTTTTTTGCTTTATGACATAAATATCGATCTGGAATCGTCGTCTATTTATCATGTTTTCCACACTTTCAACTCACCAGAATCTGTTAATTTTGCCCTCTTGAAGTCTTCTTCTTTGACTCTCACTGGTTTGTGAACACCGACCTCTCCTCTCTGAGCCGATATGACGTTGACGACGTGAGCGAGGTTGGCGCTCCCCCGTGTCGGCACTGTTTATAACACTGACGATGAAGTCATGGTGGTTTTTGTCTCAGAGCAGAGCCAGAGACTTGATAAGAGACAGAGAGAGAGAGAGAGGGAGGGAGAGAGGGGAGGAGGGGGACACACAGGGAGAGAGGGATAGGGGTGAAGATAAGAAGTGATGTCAGCATGGATAAGGAGGACAAGGCTCTTTCAGCCCACACGCATGTCCAGATGTAACCGCGTTTAGAATCCATCTATTGCATGGTGCTAGCTGTCAATCACCTCTGTGGTCTATTCTACTCTAAAAAGGCACCGTCATTTACACAGTTGAAGAATACCTGAAACCGTTGATTGAGACCGTAAAAACCCCCCAGGAACATTTCTCACACACTCACAAATAAACTTTTGGAGTCAATCGAACCATAAACCATCTAATCTTTTATGAAATTCAAATCCATTTGTTCTTCAGTCCAAAGCAGAAGGGACACAGACATGTCCTCGTGCTGTGATATTAGCGCCTACAGTACTACAAACCTGTGGAGAAGCATTAAAGGTGAAGTAAGTAGTTTATAGTGCCATCTAGAGGAGAGGCTGAAATTTACAACAAAGAACTGCTCCTCTGCTCACCCCCACCCTTCCCTGAGCGCTACGGTATCCTCAGCCGGTCAAATGTCGTCCTCGTCGTCTTTCTCCGTGTCAGCAGATGAGGTTCGTGAGGCGAGGGAGAGGGCGGAGCTACCGCGGCCGTAACAGACGAAGCGGAGCGAGAGGAGGCGGGACTTCCGCTACAAGTAAAAGAGACGCTTGTTTTGTTCTCTCGCGTTTGTCCTTACAGGCTCCGGTAGAAACATGGCGTCTCGCTGCTAACAGTGGCTATGCAACCGCGGCCCGCGACCATGTTATTTTACATGACTTTTTGAAACACTACGAAAATAAAAATAAAAACTATTATACATCGACTAGACAATGCAGGAGCACATAATATGTATAAAAAAGTGGATTTTGGGTTATATAAACCCATAAATACTACACAGTGTCCCTTTAAGTTTCTTCTGTCAGGTCCAGGTTCAGCAAAGTCATGTGACCACAAATACAAGGTCAGCTCAATACCTCAACACACTGAATGGATGAAACAGTTTCTTTGGGGGGGGATATCCTCCAAGGTGACACTGCCAGGATTCATTTGGCTCAAATTGTGTGAGAAAAAAAAAAAAAAAAGGTTCAGGGAGCCTGAGACACGGAGTCCAGACCTTAACCCCCTGAGGAACATCTGGGATGTGTTGGAGAAAACTCAGTGTTCCAACTCTTCCATCATCGACGTGTGACATTGTACAAGCATCGTACAGCAAATGCATGCCGTGATCGAGTTTGAGGTGTCAAAATAAGCTAAACTGTTCAAGTGACAGTGATTGAAGTTGTCAGTTTTCATTTGGTTGGACGTGTGTCTTTGTTTGGGTTTAACACGGCCGTGGTTGTCATGGCAGTTTGCTGCAGTCTCTGCAGCTGCAGTCTGCGAGTCGAGCGTTTCTATCTTCACACTTCGCCGGAGAAGAAGTCGCAGTTTCACAGTTTTATCAGCGAGAGACGGACACACTTCACTAGAGACAGGAAGTCGACGATATGAACACACACACACATGCACGCACGCACGCACGCACAGAAATGAAGCATGTGTGAACACCATGGCTAAATAAGGCTGTAACCTACTGCTCTCTCTGTGTGTGTGTGTGTGTGTCATGCTGTAAATTCTTAATATGGACATTTTCATACAGAGAAACACACGTTTTTTTTGGTCAGTCAGCTGTAGCTGGGTTTCCAGCGCCCCCCGCTGGCCACAGGAAGTCGTACAAACTGTTCTCGATTAGAAGGCCACACAGGGAACCAACTAGCGACGGCCTGAATTTGGCTGTGTGGCAGTTTCCAGTACCTCATACTCATTTATACATTTAAAGCAGTTTCTTTTATAATGACTGTTCAGGTGTGAAGTCGTCTGTGTAACAGCAGCAGCAGGAGGAGGAGGAGGAGGAGCTTCTCGCGTTCTGCGGCTTCTGAAACCATCTGTGAAACGCATCAGATGGTGATCTGCGACTCAGACGCCTCCGTCCTCTCGCGGATGAAACGAGCGTCGTGCGTCTGCGAAGGTTAAAACAGCGAAGGGCTGCGTTGGCCTCAGCGTTTCAGCGAAGCCGTAAAAAAATGTGCTGGCGCCGTTCCAAATCAAACATGGCCGCTCCGCGAACAGTCGGCTGCAGCTGCTCTTTCTGCTCTTCCCGTGCTTCTTCTGTCTGAGCACAAAGAAACTCAGATGTGTGTGATGATGGCTTTACATGGCGAGGCCCTTTACGCCTGGAACCAGTGAAAACAGAGGGGACTGCACCAAAAATAGCTCGCTTTATGATATGAAGAATAACGTCTGCTGCTTTATCTCGCTTTGTGCCTCTTTGGAGAACTCTCACTCTCTCACACCAAAGTCCACAGAGAAAAACATTGAGTGTTTTGTTTGGAAGTGTCTCGTGTGGTCGCTAGAGTAACTGCGTTAACTTTGATTGACTTTGAAATGTTTAGATATGATAGTCATCGCTGCATTCCTCTACATTCAGCACAGTAAACCCAAAGTCATTGGTACCCAGGCACAACCACTGTTACATTACAGAGGATTTAAATGTGTCTGAACTTCCATACACTCTCTCTCTGTCTTTTATACTGTCTTAACTATCATTATATTAGTAGGTATGTTCATTTGTTAAGGGCCTATGTCTAAAGCCTAAAGTTTGCAGCTTTGCCATCATTCAGGGGATGTTTGGAAGAACGGCTCTAAAGCAAAACTCACATTTTTGGTCCCAGGATCCAGTTCCATTCTAGAACCACTTTTTAATACCCAATCCCTATTCATCAGCCAACAATGCAGCACTGGACCAGAAGCTAAAAACACTGATTATTTGTTTTCAAAGAGATGCTAAGTGTCCCTTAAACAGGTGTCTCAGGTGCCCATGCGTTGAATTAGAGCTGCAACTAACAATTGTTTTGGGAATCGATTAATCTGCCGATTATTTTCTCGGTTAATCGATTAATCGCTCGGTCCATAAAATGTCATACAATGTTAAAAAATGTCGATCATTGTTTGTCAAACCTGGAAATGACGATGTTCTCGAATGTCTTGTTTTGTCCACAAACCAAAATGATTCAGTTTTAATGATTTCTTTGTTTATGTGGAGCAAATAAACGAAGAAAATATTCACATTTAAGAAGCCGAAACAATCAGAAATCTTGTTTTAATAATGAAAAAAGATTAAAACCGATTAATTGATTATCAAAATAGTTGACGATTAATAATCGATTAATTGTTTCAGCTCTAATCCCTATTCATCAGCATTCAACAAGGCAGCAGTGTACCAGAAGCTAAAAACAAAGAGATGCTAAGTGTCCCTTAAACAGGTGTCTCAGGTGTCCATGCATTGAACATCGTTTTCTTCTGTATCACTGACTAACATTGGTCTCTCCCTCTCTGCAGCCACCAAGCGTCCCTCCTCAGTCTCGTCTCTGAGTGGGATTGTGGGTCGGATGATGTCGTCTGGCGACCGGGGAGCCTCGTCCTCCTCCTGCACCTCCGTGAACACCGTATGCTCGGACGGCGAGCGCCCCGCCTCCCTCTCCCTCTCGTCCTCCACCTCCTCGGCGTCCCTTCACGATGCCTCCCACTCTTCCTCGTCCTCCTCCTCCTCACTGCCGTACGGCGCCGTGCCGGCCTACAACGCCTCCTCCTCCTCCTCGTCCTCCACGCCGAAGAGGAACGGCTCGGACATCAGCCTGGACCTCACCCCCTTGGTCACCACGCAAGGCGGAAGAGGAGGAGTCTGTGTCGCCAGGGCGACGGGAGGAGGAGGGGGTGGAGGATATTCTGCTGACGGACATGTAGCCAATGCCAACGCAGCAGTGACGCCAGCCGCGCCCCGGCCGCTGTCGCGGCTGGAGAGAGTGGTGATGGAGATCGTAGAGACGGAACAAGCATACGTCAGGGACCTGAAGAGCATTGTGGAGGTAAGAGGCGGAGCTTTCAGCTCATCCGTAGTGATGTCATTGAATTTGTGCGCGGCGACACCTGTGACTATCGTTAATAACAGAGAGGAGAGTCGGGGCTCAATGCACACTTTAAATCCACAGAGATCAGGCAATATATCGCACAACTTGACAGACTGAATATATCTGACCCTAACGATGCCCCATGGTGCTTTTCACCCGCGTGGAAACAGCTGGAGCAGACATTATTCCAGACCCTCCAGACCTGCAGCATTAAAACATCTTCAAGTCTCCGATACGTTTTCTCTCGTCTTACTCTTGAGAGAGCGCTTAGACCGGGGGTCTGCAACCTGCGGCTCTAGAGCCTCATGTGGCTCTTCAGCCTCTCCGTAGTGGCTCCTTCTAGCTTTTCACTCTCTTTTTGTCAAGAAAAAGGCATAAATAAAAGTGTAAAACCTCCCCCCCCCCGAAAGCCATTAAAGTGGCTCATTTTGGAGTCCTGTCCATCTTTAGATCCATGTACTTACGCCAGGCAGGTTTTCTCAGACATAAACTACATGAAATTGTTTTATTTCATTTCAAAGTGTTTTTTCTACAATTTAGAGGTTGGGTATCAACTTGCAACAAACTGTAGTTCTTTAAATATGTTATATATGTGTAAAAAAACAACTTTGCATGTGATTTCATCTTCATTTTAGGGGTCAAAAAAGGTTTTGCAGCTCCAGATTGATGTTATTTGGGTGGTGAGGGGACAAAAATGGCTCTTTTCACTTTAAAGGTTGCAGACCCCTGGCTTAGACGGTAAAAGCCTGTGGACGTCGGGGTTCCCACGGGTCCTTGGAATCCTTGAAAGTTTGTGAAAAATTGACATGGGTCATTGAAAGTGCTTGAATTTTGTGCAAGAAAAAAGTTGATATTTAGGGTTAGGACGCCGCCTGAGTCATAATTGCTAGTGGGTGTTGTGGACACTGTCTCTCTCCGCCATTAACGTGAGATTCCATGCAGAACAACGAGCGAGTAATGAGTAGAGACTGACTTTGACCAAGATCTCAAGGACGTGCTTCATATCAGTGAAAGTGGGCACCATGGGAGAACACATTCTGTCCTTAAATGTTTAGGGAATTGGTCCTGGAAAGTCCTTGAACACTCTGCAACCAAGGTGTGGGAACCCTGCAAAATGAACACGAAAAAATGATTTAAACCAGTGGTTAAATGTACTGTTTTGGTATCCTGGGCCATAACAGCTTTCAAACATCTCCACTTCTCTTTTTATGAATGCACTCAGTGAAGAGACAAGTTGTTTGACATATTGCCTGGTCTGTGTGTCGGAAAACAGCGTGACTTCCTGCCAAAAATGGATTCCGACTGTAGCGACGGGACTGTCAGTGTGATGTCAGTTAGCAGCGCTGTGTTCCTGCTCTAGCTTCGTATTCTGAGGTGTTGGTGGCCGTTAAATACCTGTCAGCCAATCACGCTGCAGCTGTGGTTGACTGTAGGAAGTGAATAAACTGCATCTGTGTGTGTGTGTGTGTGGGTGGGGGGGGGGACTTTAGCCCAGATTTACTGCCCAGGTGTGAAAGCCTCTGGGCCAGTTTACCTGCAGCTGGCCTCCACACACACACGCACACACACACACATAGAGTTCATTGTGATGTATTTGTTTTTAAGTTTGTGTGGGTAAGCCCCCAGAACTAGGCTAATAATATTAATAATAATAATAATAATAGTTATAATGATAATAATAATCACTTTTGATTTCCACTAGAAGTAGTTGATTTTTGAGAGTGATTCATCCAACATTAGTCCAGGTGCAGAGGCTGTGTGTGTGTGTGTGTGTGTGCGTGTGTGTGTGTGTGCGTGCGTGCGTGCGTGTGTGTGCGCGTGCATGTCATGGCAGAAGATGAAAGCAGCAGTAAATTCTCTGTTTTACTTCAAAAGGATGTTTCACACTCCAGTTGGAAGTTGGATAGATGGGATAGGATAGAGATGGAAGTATACACACACACACACACTCTCTCTCTCTCTCTCTCTCTCTCTCTCTCTCTCTCTCTCTCTCTCTCTCTCTCACACACACACACATGGCTGGCTGTCATCAGATTATCAGCTGTCTGTCAGTCGTCTTTCTCGTCCGCGGAGCTGCAGCAGCTACTTCTTTGATCGTCACTTCTTCTCTTTTTAAAATGTATTTTCATCCGTCCTGACTCCGCCTCTCTTCACCTGGAGGTCACAAATATCACAGACTTCTAGTTATATACAGTTTTTTAACAAGCTAAGACATTTGGTGAGGAAAATGCATACTTTGCAATAAAAAAAAAATAGATTTAAATGTCGGTTTGTTATCTACTCACTCTCATACACCAAAGTCCAAAGATAAAACCAGTGACTTTATCAACTGCCTGCCTTTAATGGTAAACGTCTATACTTCATGCGTGTCAGTACCACATACAACCACACATAAAAAACAAAAACAAAACATGTAACTTTATTCTAATTTGGACTTTAGTTGAGCAAAGATGCAGCAGTGGCCTCTCCTTGAGTCTAATGTTTTTATTTTAATTTGAAGCATTCTGAGCTTCTGACATGTTTGTTTAAGGAGAAACAGATTTTTTGCGACTCGAGAACAGAATAGTTGTTTGTTAAGATGTTGTTTTCTTTTTTTTATTTTACCCAGAATGTTGACCACACTGACCTCCAGAGCTGTTTCTCTAGTTAAGGTTAAGTCTATTTTTTTTTATTTAATTATATAACTGCAGTCTTTTTAGAATCAGTGTGAGTCCAAAGATAAAGTGACAGGAAATGAACGTGTTGCTATTGTTTCACAATCATCACGAAGCAGAATGTTTATTCCGCTCTGCTGCTCAAACTGTCGCTTTCGCTCTTGTGCTGCGTTCGGGGGAAAAAAAAACGAAAAAGAAAAAAGCGGCGTCCTTCAACGGCACGGTTAGAAAAGTGGTGATTTCAAGTCAAAGCAGCAATCCCAGAATTCCTCAGTCCTGGTGTGTGTGTGTGTGCGTGTGTGTGTGTGTGTGTGTGTGTGTGTGTGTGTGTGTGTGTGTGTGTGTGTGTGTGTGTGCGTGTGTGTGTGTGTGTGTGTGTGTGTAATGTAAGCCTCCATTCCTGCTGCTCTCTGTATTTGAGGTTTCACTGGAGTCTGGTTTTGATTGAGGCTACATGATGTCACGCTCACTGTGAATCTGAGTGTGTGTGTGTGTGTGTATATGTGTGTGTGTGTGTGTGTGTGCGTGTCAGAATAATAACAATGCAGACAAAGGAAAAGGAGGAATGAGAGAAAGTGGAAACAGCTTCTTCTTCTTCTTCTTCTCCTCTCTGACGACTCTTTAAAGCTTGGATTTTAAAGGGAAAATTGTTCCCATAAAAGTCAAGTTATCCTTCTGTACGCGATGACATCACTGCATTTAAGTTTTTTTTAGTTTTTTTTGAATCAGTTAAAGACGTTTGACACAAAACTGCCGACACGAGCTGAAAAACACAAAGTGGACGACGCGAGAAAAAGCGAACATGAGACGCATTCTACGCTGCGAGGATTCCGCAGCCAAGTGGGACAGGAAACCGAGGAGGTGGAGGGAGGAGGAGGAGGAGGAGGAGGGGGGGGGGGCAGATGTAAGGGACGTGAAGAACGACAGATTGGACGGAGTCAAACAACTGTGAGATGAAATCAAGGATGCAGAGGTAGTGAGGAGAGAGAAAAAAAAGGGAAAGACGACAGAGGAGGAATGTGGGAGAGAAAAAAGGAGGGAGGGTGAATTTGGGGTCGCAGAGGATTTGAGGAACAAGAAGGGGAAGACGAGGAGGAAGGAACGAGACGGAGAGACTCGTTCATCTCCTTCGTCGTCACGTTCGCCGTGTGTTCGCGCTGACGAGGAAATCCTCCTCTTCCTCATTTCTCGTGTCTTCACCTTCACGTCGTCACCTCGTCGTCGCACCGCCGCCCTGTGACCTCCGCTGTGTGTTTCCTGTTGCCTTTAAAAGGTGATGAATGTGGCCAAGGCCTCTCATTATATATGCCTTATTATACTCAAACACACACACACACACATATACATAGTGCACTCTCTTACCTAAAACCAACCCCTTAAACCCCCAAAAATCCCTGTAAAGACGTGAGGAGCAGACACAGTGTCCTCTCTCTGTGTGGTTGGTACGTTTATGGTCCTCACAAAGCCACACACGCGCATGCGCACACACACAATTGCTTGTTTTTGTTTCCAATTTAGGGGGAAAAAAATAACAAAACAAACAAAAAAGGTTTTGTTTGTGGCCACACTGTCTCTCTCCTCTCTCTCTTCCTTTGTGTGTGTGTGTGTGTGTGTGTGCATTATAGAGAAAGAGAGAGAGAATGTGGAGGTTTTTGTTTTGTAGAGTGTTGACGCAAATTGTAGACTTTGCTTTTATGGTAAACATAGTTTGGTGCAATTGTTTTTCAATTCACAGAGTCAGAAAACAGCTTCTCAGTCATAAAAGAACGACACGGTGTCCTGGTGGTCATTGTGGGTACTGCATTTAAAAAAAGAAATCCACTGCAGACCAAAGAGTTTCTGAATGTTTTTCTGTTTATTTTTAGGTAATGATGTATATGAGTTTAGAACATGTTGAAGTATTTATTTTTATCAGTATTAATAGGAAAAAATATTATTATTATGATAATAACTTGTAGCTAATTCCCTTATGTAGGCTCACATTTATTTATTTTATTTATAACATGGGTTAGGTTTACATCCAAGAAACCCTTAAATATAAAACTAAATTGAAACGAACAAAAATAATAACATATTAACAAAATAATATTAATCCTGAATGAGCAGGGGTCACAAAGAATGAGTTGTTTAATAAGTGGTTTAATATTAGATTAGTGCTGCTTTTGGAAATCTGCACTAATCTTTACACTCAAACTCAACACTCAACAAATATCACATATGTAATTGGTAAAATGTCTAATTAAGAAGAAGAGGAAGATTATCACTGTGATGGGGTTGTGATTTTCGAGCCACTTTATGAGGTACCTCGTCCCTCCTTCACCCCGTGTCTTCTCCATGTCTCTGCAGGACTACCTGGGCTGCATCATCGACTGTGGCACTCTGCCTCTGAACCCGGAGCAGGTCAGCACTTTGTTCTGCAACATCGAGGACATCTACGAGTTCAACAGGTACTCGAACTAACACCACCTCCTTCTCTTCTTCTTCTTTTTTGCCTCTCTGGCTCCTTTAAGTTGTATTTTTTATCACCATCTCATACAAACACACTTCAAAATCCTGAACTGTCCCTTTAAAGGTCAGAAATCAAGCGCTCCGAGAAGTTTTAAAAGTCTGATTTCAGAATGAAACAGAAAGACAACTGTGTGTGTGCGTGTGTGTGTGTGTGTGTGCGCATTTTGTTGAAGTTCCTGGGAAGGAAGCTGTTAAAATATGACACACACAAACACACACATGCACACACACACACACACACACACACACACAGCCCTCCACTCCACCCTGCTGAGAGTCCTGTTTTCACACTTCACTTTCTTTGTGTCTGCTCCAACACACACACACATGCACACACACACACACACACACACACACACGCAAGCACGCACGCACACACAGTTTTCATTCCATCATCCAGGCTTCCTGCTCCTGGTTCTCATGGGAAATACTGTGAGAGGGAGAGTGAGGGGGGAGGGAGGAGGAGAGGGCGAGAGGGGGGACACACATCTGTGTGTGTGAGTGTGTGTGTGTGTGTGTGTGTGTGTGTGTGTGTGTGTGTGTGTGTGTGTGCACCTCTACAGTCAATTAGATTGTACTTAATTAGTTAATAATGGTTAATAATGCAGCAATAATGGCTCAGACATCCTCCATTTTACCTCTAATCTCTCTCTCTCTCACAAACACACACACACACACACACACAGACACACACACACACACACACACACACACACACACACACTCTCAGGGTCGTGCAGAGTTTGGCAAAATTGAATGACCTGGTTTCTCTCTCTCTCTCTTTCTTTGTCCAGAGAGAAAAATAAGAAAACCCCCAGTTCATACACGCACGCACGTGCACACACACGCACGTGCACACACACACACACACACACACACACACACACACACACACACAGAGAGTACCAGATGTGTAGACATAATAAGTCCGCAGTGACTACATCATCCAGCATAACTCCACCATGACTCTACACCCGGGTCAGCTTGGTGAGACGGTTGAAGCGGGTTTATGATTGGCTGTTAAACCCAGAAAACACACACACACACACACACACACACACACACACACACACACACACACACACACAGTGGGATTTGGACGCTGAGTGTAGCTGCGTGACTCCTGACATGTTCACATATAAGCTCCATGACAAACAGCTGAGCCCCCCCTCCCCCCCCCCCCCCAACTGAGAAACAGCAAGGAAAGAAAAGGTTTTACATTTAGTTTAGTTTCTACGATGTCTTCAGAATGTGTTTGTATAAAGTTTGTCTCACTTTATAAACCGCTCACACTTCCACACCAAAGTCCATCGAGAAAAGCTGGTTTCTAGTTTATATGCTGATGTGTTTAAAATCCCTGGAGAACAGACTCTGAACTGTGGAACCATAATATTAAGCAACTTTCTCTGGGATAATAAAAGTATTCTGATTTCCCAAATTGTCATGTAACATCTTGGTGTACAATCTCCCGCAATTTAGAGGAGGAGAAGAAGAATTGCTCACAAATGTGATGTTGAGGATGCAGCCTAATGAATTGAGTTGAACAAAGAACAGCTTCTGTGTGTGGTTTTACTTCTTATTATCCTCAACCTTAATCATAACCAGTTAATACTTAACCCTGACGTTAACCTAACCACAATTCCACAATCTAATGTTCCTGGTTACTCTGTGTGACCGTCACGTCTTCATGTACATCTACCAGAATGTGTTCACTTCAAACATGATATGTTATCGTCATCGTCTCCTCTGAAGGATCAGACGATCGTCCTGGAGCTGCTGCTTAAACATCTGTCATTAGTCGTCACTTGATCAGAGGCTGCAGCTCTGGCATATAAAACACACTCTCTCTCTGGTGGATTTTCTTTTTCCACAGAGACGTAAATCAAACGCGCGTCAGAGGTTAAACTCTCAGGTATGTTTTTATAGTGACACAGTCTTTACACGTAGACGAGCAAGACAGCCGACTGTAATTACTGCGATTTAGAGACGTGTGAGCTGCTCACCTATGAGGTTCCTTCAATTTTAGTGTTTGTTTCATTTCTAACTATAATAACCATGCTCACCTCACACACACTTAAAGGTGAAGTAAGTAGTTTATAGTGCCATCTAGAGGAGAGGCTGAAATTTACAACAAAGAACTGCTCCTCTGCTCACCCCCTCCCTTCCCTGAGCGCTACGGTATCCTCAGCTGGTCAAATGTCGTCCTCGTCGTCTTTCTCCGTGTCAGCAGATGAGGTTCGTGAGGCGAGGGAGAGGGCGGAGCTACCGCGGCCGTAGCAGACGAAGCGGAGAGAGTGGAGGCGGGACTTAAAGCTACAAGTAAAGAGACGCTTGATTTGTTCTCTCGCGTTTGTCCTTACAGGCTCCCGTAGAAACATGGCGTCCTCGCTGCTAACAGTGGCTATGCAACAGCGGCCCGCGACCATGTTATTTTACATGACTTTTTGAAACACTACGAAAATATAACAAAAACTATTATACAGCGACTAGACAATGCAGGAGCACATAATATGTATAAAAAAGTGGATTTTGGGTCATATAAACCCATAAATACTACACAGTGTCCCTTTAATGCATTGGTTCTCAAAGTGCGGCCCGGGGGCCAATGGCGGCCCGCAGAAACATTTCTGGCGGCCCCGCAGTCAATCACAGTTGATAGTTTTAATCCAGGAGCTACTAAGCTTGTTAAATGTTTATTGGACATTACTGGATACAGACCAATAAGTGTAAACAAAAATACTGGGTAATTACCTGGTTTCTATATGGTGAACTTTAGTGTATTATTGGGTTATAAGCAGGTAATAAGGAGGTAGCTACAGCCCCCAATTACTAGTTATTCACCCAGTAAATATATGGTAACAGAAATGTGTTACTTGGTATTAACCTGTAATTAGAAAGTAAGAACAATGGCCAAAATACTGGGTAATTGCCCAGTTAATTATAAAGCGTTATTATATTAACGCTTAAATGACATTATATTAACACTTATATTACTTAACTGGGATTTCTTTCAGTTTTTTCCCTTTGTCGGCCCTCAGTCCAATGTTGGGTTCCTAAATTGGCCCTCAGGTATCAAAACTTTGAGAACCCCTGCTTTAATGTGAAAGTGTTATTTTTGTGCACTATCAGCACTTTAAAGGTGAAAAACTCTCAGCTCAGCACTAACATGGCAAACCTGAACCTGACCTAGGAAAACAGATGTGTAACGTTATGTCTGCATCACATGACTCATGTGTGTAGGAGGAGAAGAGCTTTCTTAAGCCTCTTTTAGTCTTTAGTCTCTCTTTAAATCGATCAATTCGATGATCTGATTAAATATGATGAAACAAATCATTTTGAGTGGTGTCCTAAGTTTTAAAAAGTGAGTATTGTTTTAAATATTAATGCTAAATTTGATCAAAATAGCAATACGGACTTATTTATGCATTTATTTTTTTCATTCTCTAAAAACACTAAATAAAGACGGAAATCCAAAATGTGTGTCAAATTTTAGATCAAATATTGATCACACTGATCATTTTAAACATTTTATTCAAATAAAAAATAGAATAATTATGTAAAATTATGTTTCCATTCCCTCTGATACCGCGACCGCAATCCCAGTCAAAATAATCAGAATTAGATATTTATTTAAAATCGTATGCAATCCCACAGCTAAAAAAAAAACCCCTGCTAATAATACTGTTAAAATCCATTATTATTAGTAGAGTATAGTAGTATATTAACCTAGTTCTGGAATCAAATGCATGAGACAAAAAAGAGCTATATAATATTAGTTTATGACACAATAATAAGGCAGAGAATAAAACTTAGGTTTAAAATTTCCAGGGAGGCAGTGGTTAAAAGTTCAGTGTGCAGTTGTATAATAAGATAGAATAATATTAGATAACAGATAATATTTCATCTTTTAATAAACCTTCTCCTTATTTATTTGTTTGACTCTCACCAACTTTGCTGATGTTAGAAATTAAAGTCCCATTAAAGGACAATAAGTGATGATGAAGATAAGAGCGTCTCTTACGCAGGAGTGTTTGTGTTGGACGAGTGCAGCAGCAGCAGCAGCAGCAGCAGCAGCAGCAGCAGCAGCAGCAGCAGCAGCAGCAGCAGCAGCAGCAGCAGCAGCAGCAGCAGCTGATAAACGGCTGCCTCACACTCCTCATGTCCTTATCAAAGCACTTTCCACTGCACCCCGAGCTGCAGCGGCGTCGGCGCGTAAATCAAACGCACCTGAAGCGGCGCGGTCTTGGCTCCAGTGATGACACTAATTGCAGGTTTTTTCCTGATGAAAGAAAGAGAAAGTCCACAATCATAAGTGAAGTGTTCACTCTGGACCATTTATGTTAAAAATGGATTTATCTCTGTCAGAAAAACGTGTGTGTGTGTGTGTGTGTGTGTGTGTGTGTGTGTGTGTGTGTGTGAGACACCACTCTCATTTTCAAGATGGCCACATTCCACAGAGTGTGTTTGACGTCATTAATGAAACGCGACACTGCCATTGTTAATTTGATTTGTTCTACTCCTTCTTCTTCTCATCCTCAAAAAAGTCAGTTTATCCACAACATAGCAGGGTTTTCAAAATAAAAGTCTCAGTTTTCACATTACCACATTAAAAAAAGAAAAAGAGTAAACATCCTAGTTGTTGTTTGTCGTCACTTAAATATAGCCTCAGAATTATCATTTTTTAAATTACTTTTTGTCGACAGTAAAACACAACTCCAGATTTTTCAAATTAAAAGTCTCAGTTTTTGTCCATCCACAAACCAAAGATTTCAAAAGAAAAGTTTTTCCTCATCCTCACTAATATACAGCCTTTTTCTAGGAAAAGTCAGAGTAAAAGTTGTTGTTCATCCTCATTAAAATACAACCTCAGTTTCAACTCTGGAGTTTTCAAATTAAAAGTCTCAGTTTTTCATCATCCACATTTAAAAAAGTAAAAGTCCTAGTTTTTGGTTCATCCTTTTTTGAAAAAAATGTCAATCTCTGTTTGTCTACAGGAAAACACAACTCCAGAGTTTTAACATGAACAGTCTCAGTTTTCAAAATAAAAGTCTCATTTTTTTGATCATCCACATTAAAACAAAACCCACAGGTTTTCAAAGTAAAAGTTAAAGTTTTGGTGATCCTTTTTTTTTGAAGAAAGTTTTGATTTCAGTTTGTAAACTCCAGAGTTTTCAAATGAATTAGTCTCAAATTAAAATGAGTCTCAGTTTTCAAAATAAAAGTTTCAGTTTTTGTTAATCCACATTAAAACCACAAACCCAAGGTTTTCAATAGAAAAGTCAAGTTTATTCCAAACTAGAACACAATCCAATGTACGTAAAAACACTTGCTCTATACACGACCCCAAGATTTTCAAAGTAAAAGTCCTAGTTTTTTTTCAATCCTCACTAAAACACCTCTGCAAGGTTTTCAAAATAAAATAGGAGGTTGTTTCCAAAAAGTCTCACTTTTAGAGGCTGAAAACTCTGGCGTACTGTGGACATCAAGTATAACCACAGCTCCTCCTCCTCCTCTTCCTCCCATCGTCAGCTCAGTTCAGCAGCATATCTCAGATGCCTCAACGTCAGCCGCTGTTTATCACTCTGTTAAAGACTCTGCACGAGGACAAAAAACAGACCCCGGCCCCTTGTGTGTTTTGTTTGGCCCCGGCCCCGCAGAGGAGGGCCAGGCTCGGGTGTTTGGGGGCTCTGGTGTCACGAGGTCATGTGGGGTCGGGGATCGGTTTGTTTACTCAGCAGCTAAAAACCACCGAGAGGAGAGGGGAGATGATAAAAAGTGTCGTGCAGCAAATGAAATGAAGAAATTATAGTTCACATGAATGACTCGCTCTCTCTCTGTGTGTGTGTGTGTGTGTGTGAGAGAGAGTTTGGAGGTCAAAGGTCGGTGTCAATGTGACATTACAAAACAGAAAATAACGAATGAGCCAAATGTGACAGAGTCTCACACACACACACATCTATTTCACTAAAATCAAGTGATGACATTTTTATTCAAAGGGTCAAAGGTTAACTTGAAGTGACATCACGCCATTCATCAGAGTTTATTCTACGCCGTTACTCAGGGACAGAAGTGGAGGCGTGGCCGACGCGGTGCGTCCTGCTCCGGGAACGAGCGGGCGGAGACAAGCAAGCGCACGCCGTGATTCTTTCTCGCCGCGCGTTTGACTTCTTCTTTTACCCATAAAATAAATATGTTTTCCGTCCTGTTTCTAATCATCAGCCCAGTTTTTCTCCTTTTGTTTTTTGTTTTTTTTATTTTCGTACTTTTTTTTCCCCAGACAATCGCCTCTCTTTCACCCCCCCACCTCTGTGTTCACCCTGTTCGCAAAAAAACAAAACAAATCAGAAAAACACCCAGAATTCCCTCTTCCTCTCCCACAATCCCCCACTAATGATGTCCGCCAGCCACAAAATGAGGCCTGACGCCAGAGGACAGAGAGAGAGGGGGGGAGACGATGTGTGTGTGTGTGTGTGTGTGTGTGTGTGTGTGTGTGTGTGTGTGTGTGCGTGTGTGTGTGCGTGCGCGCGCGTGCTTGTTTATAAACGTATGTTTTTGCGATAATGAAAGACTTGATTTCAGCTTGTTAACTAAGAATGCAGAGAGAGTTCTGTGGTGTAACCTCATATTAAGTGTGTGTGTGTGTGTGTGTGTTTGTGTGAGTCATAGACATCAAGGGTTATCACAAAAACAATGTATACCATATCAAAACAACTACTCATTACTGTTCTCGCTAATCCTCTTCTACTCTCTACTACTGTGAACTGGTAGCACGGGGTTTTGCCACTGCTGGTTTGGTTTGTTTCTCTTAAACCACACACAAGTAAGAAGAATTGTGTGAAAAGATTGAGTTTGAGAAACAATTAATATGCGCAAGATGCAATTCATTATGGCAGCTCATGGCCAAGAAGAAAGGAATTGGGCTCACAATTCAATCCCAGGAAGGTACAAAGGTTAGGGTGACCCTAGTCATTTCTTCTTCTACTACTACTACTTCCACTTTGGTTCAGTCAGGGGAAATTAAATCAGATTATTGTGCTTATTGCGCTTATATATTACTGTGAAGTATGACGATGTGCGAGAGTAGGGAGCCCCAGACATGACATGGAGGAAAAAAAATCCAATTTGTGGCCACAAAATAGCTATAACATGTACACGAAATAACAATTAACAATATTAATATCATTCCTATGAATAACCGTAAGAGCTGCGTAAGCAAAAAGGGATGTAAGAGGGCTGAAGCTGCACGATGGACAGAGATTATAGTGAGATTGAGTTTTATTTTAGGTCTGGGAAAGGCCTTACAATGATAATTTATTTTTATTTATTTTTTTTGTTGTTGTACGGCGACCTTGAGTGTCTTGAAAGGCGCCTTAAATATAATGCATTATTATTATTATTATTATAATCTCACAAACCTGGCATTTCAAGGAATCATTGTAACCATAGTTAAGTCAAGTTAGACAGATATCCACCGATTTATGCAATATTATATTTATTTATATTATATAAAAGCATATTTTTTCACACTGAGTTGTGTAGTATAAACCAAAGGAAAGGAGTTTAACGCTGCATCATGGTGTAGTTAATGAATATGTTTTAACCCTTAGTGCTTACGAAACAATACACAACTCCTTATATGGACATTCTGGAGGGGTGTGTTTATTTTCATGTTTTTTTCATCTTCTGATGTAATGTTGAGTTATGATTCATTTTATATCTTTTTATTTTATTGTTGTTTATAAACACAAGCCAATTCAATCTGAAAAAAATGTAGTACTTTTGTGAAAATTAACAAAAATAATAATTTCTTCCTATATGTTGTGCTGAGAAAAAGGTAATAAGACACATTCTTATAGCCTCTATATACGTTTTAACATAGTAATGGGGGGGGGGGGAGCAGCCTAAATACTCTAAGGGTTAAGCATCTTTTTCGGGTGTTTCACTTTGTAGACGGTCCCTGCACTCCAGTCTCACTGTCGTTTCTTCAGCTCTTTTTGATGAAAACGATGCTGTAGCTTGTGTTTTTTTACATAACCGAGATTCAAAATATGTCTCGCATGTGTTTCAACAGTGTTTTATTGTCATGTTTTGATCGTGGATGTTCAAATCTGTTGATAGGAATGATGCTATATTCACAATTTAGTATTTCACGCTCACAAATTAGAGTTTCGTTTCCTTCCATGTTATGTCTGGGGCTCGGTAAGAAAGAGATAACATTATTTAAAACAAACATTGACACTACAGGAAATGACAGCCAGGTATTAAGGGGTGCATCATTTTTGGCGTCTACTTGTGCATCTATCTCCAGAGAGACATTATGTTGAACCACATTGTAACCATGGTTACACATGGTCACGGTCGTTTAAATGATTTGACGTAACACATGACTCACCGAAGGGAAAAAAGATAAACTTCTCTACCAATAATGAGAAATGAGTCAATCACCAGTTTAGCAGGTATATTCACCATTTAAAAAAAACAAAAAACCTATACCCACTCATTTAGTAGTAAAAGATGTTGATGTGGCTCTGTTCCTCTCCTCCTCCTGATTTACAAACACCATTAAACTCCTGTCAGCTCTCTGGATTTCCTCCTGATTCTTTCACATTAACACAATCAGCACTCTCTCTCTCCCCCCATCCCTTCCTCTCTCCCTCCTCCTCCTCCTCCTCTGCTGTGTTGTAAAATATATTTTGCAGTATAAATATCGCTCCTCTGAGGTCATTCAGCCTCTCTGCTGATTGATAGATTCTGTTTGAGCCACAGTTTTCAGGTCCTCGTCAGACCTTTGGCACCAGAAGGGATCGTATCCTTCAGCAAAACTGCTTCTTCCTCTTCTTCTTCTCTGGTTCACACTCGTTCGCACCGTTGACGGTGAACTGCGACATCGCGAGTCTGCGCGAGACTTTAAATTAGTCACAGCGTCACAGGTATGACATGACCTGCACGCTGCACATGAGCGAATACGACGACTCAGTTTCCTCTGACCGTGAGTCCGTGTGCAGTTATAACGTGTCACAGTGAGAGTCCAAAGCACTTATAAATATAAATAATTACAAATAAAAATGAGCTGATCTGATCTGGGCTTCCTGCTGCAGCTGGTTTCTTTCAGCAGCATTCATCACTGTAACTTCATTTTTAATCACTGCTTATTGATGACAACTTCTCTGTGCTATTTAGATGCTGTAATCACACACACACACACACACACACACACACACACACACACACACACACACACACACACACACACACACACACACGCACACACACACAATTACATCACTTTTTAAATACAGACACATGTAATAATAACCTGTGTGTGTGTGTGAGATTACAGAGAGAGAGCAGAGTTGTGACGTATAGATAAATTATTGAATATGAGCAGAAGAGAAGAATTAAGATTAAGCGATAAAGGAGTGTGTGTGCGTGTGTGTGTGTGTGTGTGTGTGTGTGTGTGTGTGTGTGTGTGTGTGTGTGTGTGTGTGTGTGTGTGTGTGTGTGTGTGTGTGTGTGTGTGTGTGTGTGTGTGTGTGGGACGTGGCAGGATGATGATAGAGACGATGACAGATTGTGGGAACAGTATTTTGCGTTGAGTGTGTAACTGTTACTACAACATGACCCGCATTTCTTACAGTGTTAAAAGTTTTCCATGCCCCCCCCCCCCCCACACACACACACACACACACACACATACCTCCATGCCTCTCTCTCTCTCTCTGCGGGGGAACCTGATCTGTCTAATTCTGCTCTGTGTCTGTGGTCTTCTGTGTGCTGTGCACTGACACATTCAGATCCTGCAGGTCCTGAAAGACCAAACACGGGAAGCCGAGGGTCGATGATTCATTCATTCATTCATTCATTCACTGTAACTGTGGACGTCAAAAACCTCAGTGTCAAAATTCATGTTTGTCTTTTATCTCTAACATTATTGTACTTAAAGCGGAACTAGACCGGAAGTTCCTATTAACGCTGTTTTTTTGGTGTGTATCTGTGTCATTACCTTGTTTATGAAGCCCTGACGGTTCTAAACAAACAGTTTAGCCACTGCTGAGAACGCTGTGTTTTATTGTAATCTCGGGGCTCAACGAGATCACTGAAAATCCTGTAATAGTTACGTAAACAGCGGTTCTCCTGAACAACCGATCGTCCTGCTCCGGGCACTAGTCCGGGCACATCCGGTTGCGTACATTGAACCGCAGAAGAAGAATAACGTCCGTTGTGGAGGTGTTTCACGAGCAACAGTGTCTTCTGACTCTGGATCTGACTCCGGGTCAAAGGTCATAAAAGGGACTGCGGCGGGGAGTCGTGAAGAAGCTATTTTTAAACACTGTTAAAACAATGTTTTGATAATGAGGAGCAGTGCATCCACCGTTCCAGAGGGGGGCGCTGCGCTTCTGAGAACGGATGTGCTGGATAGTACTGGCCAATCACAAGACTCTGTCTTCTGGGGGTGAAAGTTCACTCTGAAATCTCGCAGCAGAAAAACACTGTCAGAAAAGAGGATTTCTATCGGCTCGTTTACAGCAACTAGGAGGTTTTTGACCATAAAAACAAGTTAATATATGTTAGTAGACCTCCATAACTAACATTTATGTGCAACAGGACCACTCTATGTCACCTTTAAACGTCTATCATGTAGATACCAGTTATTAAAGGGATAGTCCGGGTTTATGTGTCGTGTGGAACCACCTGGAACCCCCAAGAGACAAACAGGAACAAAAAGCAAATGTGGCTGGTTTGTGAGCAATTTGGGTTGCTGTTGAAACACAGTGATGCAAGATGGCAGCCTTGCTTTAAATATCTATAAAAATGTTGTATTACAATTTTGATTTGTATACTTGTCTTAATTTAAAGTGATTCCGTACTTGCAATATAAAGGTAGAATATTACATTTCTTCTAAAATCAAAGATATGTTAAGAACAATTTAGCACTTTTACAACAGGAAACTGGAGTTTGTGAAAATCCACGGTAAACCTGCATTTTCAGATTGCATTTGTCACAGTCTGCAATCTCACCATGATATTTGATTAGAAAATGTTTCATTTTGGTACGTTTGTGTCACAAAGTTACAAAATAACACCGTTGACAGCAGTCGATCAACAACCCCTTTATGCTGTGACGTAAAAATGGCCGGTTTTCGTATAGATACTTTGGTGTGAGGAAGTGAGCGATCTACTGCTGGTTAACATAGAGCTGGATACTGTGATTGGATCACACGGGACGGAGGTGAACACCAGCTCTGAAGACACTTTATCATCTAGCACCACGCCTCATCAGTGAAAATGGCAGCATATAACGTCATTTAATGAAATGTTCAGGTGCACTTTTGTATTTGTGGATATACTTGTTTGACTGTGTGTGTGTGTTTGTGTGTCTCCATAGTGACCTGCTGGAGGATCTAGAGAGGAGTCCTCATGCTGCGGCCATCGCTGAGTGCTTCGTAGAACGGGTGAGTACAGTTTGCGTGCGTGCGTGTGTGTGTGTGTGTGTGTGTGTGTGTGTGTGTGTGTGTGTGTGTGTGTGTGTGTGTGTGTGTGTGTGTGTGTGTGTGTGTGTGTGTGTGTGTGTGTGTGTGTGTGTGTTCTTTGACATGAAACACTCCGTAAACTCCAAACATAAACGTCATTTCATCCATTGCCTTCTGCTGCTGTGGATCAAACCAACACCTAATGAATGTGTGTGTTTGTGTGTGTGTGTGTGTGTGTGTGTGTGTGTGTGTGTGTGTGTGTGTGTGTGTGTGTGTGTGTGTGTGTGTGTGTGTGTACTTGTACTTGTACTTGCGGCATACTGAGGACCGGTGAGGGTTTTTAACCAACAAAGTGAGGTCATTTTTACGGAGTGAGGACATTTTGGCCGGTCCTCACTTTGTTTTCATTGAAATCACTTCCTTAGGTTGCTATAACATGCTATACTCAATTTGTCAAAAAAAAATAAAAAAATCTTTTTGTCAAATTTTGGACCAAAAATTTTGGGTCAAATTTTTTTGTCAAATGTTTGACCAAAACATTTTTGTCAAAGATTTTTTCAAATTTTGGACGACAGTATAGTATGACGTTTGTAAAATTTTGGACCAAAAATTTAAAAAAAAAATGGTACTGCAACCAGTAATTCTTTGTAGATGTCATTCATGAAGTAAATATAACCCAGTCCTCAGTATGCAGCAAGTACAAGAATGTGTGTGTGTGTGTGTGTGTGTGTGTGTGGACAGTAGTGACATTGTTGTAGTGTCACGTGTTGCAGCACAAACACAGAAAGTACAAAAACACTCTCATTAGATGATCAAAGGTTCAGTCTGTGTGACTTTTCCTCATCAACACATCTAATGTTGTTTTATGTGCGTGTAGCTACATGTGTAGTTGTACTGTATGTTGTTGTATATGAAGTGATAGATATATCACTTCATATACAACATATTATTATATTTGAACATATCATATATTTAGTTGTGCTTATTGTTGCACTGTATATGTTGTTGTGATGATGTGTTGTAGTACAGTGTAAATGAACATTAACACACACACACACACAGATATAACATGAAGTCAAGCCGACATAACCAGAGCCAGAACCAAAAGAAAACACATACAAAACTACAGTTGCACTGGATGGAAACCTGCAATGACATGTCATGTCTTTACATTGACATACATTAACATCAAGTTACCAAGCCGGTAATATAATGATATATCTACTTTGCTCCTTCTCTTTTAGTTGTATACGTGTACTAATAATTATTGAGTGCACCAACAGTATTGGTGAAGATACATTTTGATTACAGTGTATGACATTTATCTTGTAGTTACATGCTTAGTTATGCTGTTATGTGGGGCTTATGAGATGTACCGCAGTCAGCCACCAGGGGGGTCATCCACATGTTTTATCTTTAAATTCCAGTCATGTTGTCAGTGCCTTTAAGCTTCATATGTGGAATCAAACTCCTCTTATTGTTTTTTTGTGTATTGACCTTACTGTATTACTTTCATCAGTGAGTTTATAAAATATGCCATGTATTGTCTTAACACCATGTGTTTTTAACTATTTTACTGTTGATTCATCTGCTCTCTTTCTTCTCTCTGTAGCGTTAACTTTTTCTCTTTTTTTTTTTCAGAGTGAAGCCTTTGACATCTACACATTATACTGCATGAACTACCCCAAGTAAGTACACGCACACTATGCACTTCACTCACTTAACCATCACAACTAGGTGCTTAATCCTAAAACCAGGTCTTAGCCCTGAAAAAGCCCTTTAAAAATGTGAGGACGAGTCAAAATGTCCTCACTTCATATGGTTTATGTGTATTTTTGGTCCTCACAAAGCCACAAATACAAGAAGACAGACACAGAGAGAGAGGTCTGCAGAGATATTAACACTCCGCACTGACTTCCGTGTGTGTGTGTGCGTGTGTGTGTGTGTGTGAGAATAAATGGAAACAGATTTAAACACAAATTTGAACAAGATGTTGTTGTTTCGTGTTGTGTTGTCATACATGTTTATTGTCATTGTGACTGAAAGTACCATGGAGGGGCAGGTTAATGGGGGTTAGGTGAGGACATGGACATTTGAAACAGGAAAATGATTTTGTTTTTCCAATCTTTCATTTCAATCTTTCACTATCGCATGGAAACACGAACATAACAACATTGCATTTATTCAGCTTTCGTTTAGCAGCTGAGCTAACAAACTAATGAGGAGCTAACGAGGTAATGAGCTTGTAAGGTAATGAGCTAACAAAGTAATGAGCTTGTAAGCTAATGAGCTAACAGGATAATGAGCGTGTTAGCTAATGAGCTAACAGGATAATGAGCCTGTTAGCTAATGAGCTAACAGGATAATGAGCTTGTTGGCTAATGAGCTAATAAGATTACAAGTCGTCTCCAGTCAGAACAGAAGAAGGTTATTGGATGTTATTGGAGGTGATACATTTTCAACTAAATGTGGTTGCCTACACATATATCTACACTCTGGAAGATATATTGACCTACTGTATGCTCATAGGCTAACAAGCTAAGGAGCTAAAGTAGGGTGGCCATTTCCTTAGCACCAAAAGGGAGGACACAGGACTTTACTACAAAATTATTTTGTCCGCGATAACGATGGTATGATGATACGGCGACTATGAGATACTCTGTTCATTGAAGGACTATTTAATTAATGATATATTGTGATGTATGCGCAACAGAAAAGTAAAAGTTCTTCACAGTATTTATCACAACAAAACATCACTCATAGTTCACTGATTTCACAGTATTTTATCAATACCTTGCAAAGTGCAAAGTCTTAACTTATTGCACTCATATACGTAAATTGGAAAAAGGACAAAGTGCTTAGGGGAAAACAAATAAAACAGCAATAGTGCAAATCTCACGGAAGTCGTCCTTACTACTTTTGACCATTTAGAATTTAAACATGTTGTTTTACGTTTCGGCATTTCTGTCACGTAAGTAGCAGCCAGTGAACAGCAGCAGCAGCAGCAGCTCCTTTTCCGTGTGTAGCCAACACATGGAAGCCTTATTTATGTTTTCAACCGTTCCAGTGCAAATCCACAAAGGAGGGCAACTGAACTTTGCAGCTTGTATCAACAGCTGAAATTTGCAATGGTAAATTCAGGTTTATGGTTTCACATTTCTGTAATCTGACATGCAATCTGACCCTATTTAAGGTGCAATATGTAAGAATGTGGTCAAAAAACGGTTACTACATTAAAATTCAAAATACCGAGGTCTTTTAGGTTTCATTTTCTGACGTAACTGGCAACCCGCGGTAGCTCGGCAACTGAGACTCTACTGACTGCAATAATTGGTAGACAGCAGTAGGTGGCGCCACATGCCAAAACACGATTTCAAGACATAAACATGATTTGCAGTCTGGAAAATATTTTTTTATTGCAAATATTTTGGCTGTACTGTTGTTGTTGGTGAGTTCAGTTTGTTATATGAACATTATTCCTGAGTCTCTGTGACATATTAGGAGGATTTTATGGCCAGTTGCTTTAGATTTATTGCATAATGCACCTTTAAACCCAGGTCACACACTTTCAGACATGTGTGTGTACAGTAGTGATACTGTACGCGCAAACACAGCGTGTGTGTATGTCTGTGTGTCAGCTGCTCACTGTTACATGTGAGCAGAGACCACAGTGTCAGATTTACACACACGTCTATCACAAGTAATCATTAATAATCGAATCAAAAAGCAACTCATCATGAGTACAAGATGAGCAGGGTGACATTAATCAAACCCTTGGCAGACAATAGCGTGAATGATGATAATGATTGCAGCCAGGATGTTCCTGATTGGACAGTTGTGTCATTGATGTGAATTCCAGCAGTGAGGACAGTTGCTCCCTGTCAGCGTCTGCTCTCCACATTTTTCCGCTGCGATCCGCTGGGTCAGATTTGGAGGGAAATGTGCAGGATTGCAGGTTTTCGTGAACTTGAGTGCAGCCGCACTGGGAACTTGAGATGTTTGTCTTTGTTCGGTTAGTTACAGAGAAACATGCCAGATAACAAAATGGCTCCAGGAACGCGGCTTCTCTGCCAGGACGTGAAAGAAGAGAAGAGCTCCAAAGAAAAGTTCCTGTATAAAAAATCCCAGAAAAGAGGCAACATCAGCAGACTCGTGTCTCATCACTGTACACAGCTCCAGACACAAATTTATGATGCTAAACGCTAGTGTGTGTGTGTGTGTGTGTGGGTGGAGGTGGTGGTGGTGGTGGGGTTGTCTCATTAAATGCCAAGACCTTAACTGATTGCTCGTGAAAGTGTTTCCAAGAGAAAGAAGAAAAGTGCAGGTTATTGGCAGGTTCAGATTCAATGAGATCCCATGTGGAGACGGTTGAGTTTACACATGTCATATTTAATCCAGAGTGGAAATTGAAGCGCTGAACAATATAATATAAATGTGGTTTGTTTTCCCTTTTTATCAGATGTTGCACAACAATCAAACGGAATATTCCCTTTAAATTTGTGACAAAAGAAAAAGTCGTACCTCACTTCTTCACCAGCAGGGCACAACCGTCTCAAACCGATGACGTCACAAGGACGTACCAGCTCTTTTCAGTGGCTGCGATACACTCTTAAGCCCAATTTATACTTCTGCATAAAGTGCTCTGCGTAGGTTACGCAGAGTCCTCTGCGTCGACGCAGAACCTGTCGAAGAGCCTCTGCGTCGTCTCCGGGTGCACGGAATATTTTTTAAGTGTCCGTCACTCCGTCAAGGGACAACGGAGACGGCAAGAGCTGCGATTGGTCCTCAGGACAGGCCGAGCGAAGCTGCTCTGTGCCGGCTCACAGTGAGCACCGAGCGTCCACAGAAGGCGGAGCTAAACACCGTCGACTTCGTCGCTGCCGAACTATAAATACGTCATATCTTAACACACACAGCACATGTTTAGACTCTAAATGGCCAATTTCTCGCCTCAAATTATCTTAAAACTGCGTTCCGGGACACAGAAAAGTGACAAACGGCCGCTGTTTCAACAACAACAGTCTTTCTCCCTCGGACGCCATTGCTCACTGTAGCCAAATGCAGAGCAACCTTGCGCAGCGACCCCTACTGATCGGGCGGGAAATTGCAGCGCCTATCCGTCACCACGACGCAGAAGTATAAAGGCTCGAGTGGTCTACGTGGTGACGCAGTCGGATAACGCATTACGCAGTCGGAGAAGTATAATGTGGCCTTTAGAAATAAGGGTTCCAAAAGTGTCCTTCTACAAGGGCTGAGGTTCTACCTGGAACCATTTGCTTCTCAAAAACTCATTCTCAAAGAAAGAGTTTTTCAAGGGTTCTTGGTAACACTAATGGTTCCAGTAAGAGCCATTTTGATCCAGAGAACCCTTTCAGGTTTACCTGAATAAAGGGTTTTGAAAGGGTTCCAGGTAGAACCTTTATAAAAAGGTTCTACCTGGAGCCAAAAAGGGTTCTCCTATGAGGACAAGCCGAAGAACCATATATGGTTCTATACTTAGCACTTTTATTTCTCAGAGTGTAGTTTACTGAAGTTGTCTTGAGGGTCATTTGCATTTCCCGTAGGTGTTCCAATGAGGTTTAAGGCACTTAAGATCTTGGTATCTAGAGAGACAAAGTCCTAATTTTACCAACAGATTTTTGTCAGTTATTGAATCTAAGAGTCCATTTACACTTGAAACGACTGCACGTTTCATCACAGTAAATCAAAAGTCATCCTCACTTCCCCCGTAAACGAATCCGTCACTGAATCCACCGCCCTGTGAACAAGGCAGTGAACTGAACCTGTCAAACCGAAATGCATTGTATCATATTTTACTCAAGCACAAGTTTTGGCTGCGGGGATAATTTGAGTTTGCTCATGGGACACAACCTACAAATATTTCCCCTGTTCTTTTTCTGGACAAACACCAACACATACTTTTTTTTCTTTTGCTTGAAATGTTTCAGCTCGACTCAGTGGAACAAACCTCCAGCGTTGTATTTCCACCATAATGTGAAGTTAAATTTCCACACAATTAAATTACATACAAATGCAATGTTGCATTACTCTGCAATGACTCAATGTGAATCTCTTTGGCTGTTGAAGTATTTTACAAAAGTAATCGTTAAGCACATATTAACACCTTATTCTACAATCCTTCCTCAGGTGTACACGACCGTTGAAAAGTTTGGGGTCACCTATACATTTGTTTTGTGTTTTCCACTTAAAGTCACACTTTAATTCATCAAAAGAGTTGCAAAATGAATAGAAAATATAGTCAAGACATTGACCAGATTAGAAATAATGATTTTTATTCAAAATAATAATTTTGCTTTCTTCAAAGAACCAGCAAAACTGTTTTCTTTTTTTTTTGTAATTTATTTTTTATTGACATTCAGAGTCAGATATTCACATCCGACATAACATACAGTATATACATACCTACAACTTACATCTGTTGTCTGCCCTAAATGTACAAATAATACTTTTGTTTATGTCTATAAAAGAAAAACAAACAACAACAATATAACTATAAACAGGTATGGTGTGACCCTTTATCGTATTGCACAGTCATTGTGCACAATGTTTTCTAATCATCCAATAGTCTTCTAACGCAATTAGCAAACACAATGTACCATTAGAACAGTGGAAATGGGCCTCTATACACCTATGTACATATTCAATTAAAAACCAGACGTTTGCAGCTAAAATAGTTGTTTAGCACATGTATATAGTCTATTTCTGATACATTTAATGTTATATTCATTGAAAAAAAGTGCTTTTCCTTCAAAAATAAGGACATTTCTAAGTGACCCCAAACTTTTGAATGGTAGTGTATATACGTTTGGCATTTTAATGCCAGGTGTAAAAGGGGCCAATGATCTTGAATCTTGAAGTCCCTCTAACATTGGACATTTTACCACTCCGCTACGCAATCCATCGACGCGACTCAAAGAATAGCACGACAGTGACGCACACATTAAATTGTTATTTAGTGAGGAGGAGGGTGGAGAGCTGGAGAGGTTAATGGTGTTGGTGAGTGGCAGTGCATTCTGGGGCTGGTGTCAGGTTCCCTGTGATTGGTGGAGATGAAGTCAAGCTCATGGGAGCAGCTGTAATTATCTGCAGCCTGTGAAAGCACGGAGACTGGCTTCAGTCTGTGCATGTTTACGTCCAACACCACCACCTCACACTGTGTGTGTCTGCGTGTGTGTGTGTGTGCGTGCGTGCGTGCGTGTTCAGAGAGCGCTCACAACACGAACCAAACAGAAAATCAAACACTCACCTCTGAGAGTCTTAAAACGTCTGACGGTTGAGAACGTTCCAAGTACAGTTTTCGAGGAATGTCTCTGGTGCACTTTTCATATCTGACATGTGTTTTACATTCTTCGTGTGAAGGACTGCTTTTATCTGAGATCACAAGATTTACAGCTTCACTTTGACGTCTATATGACGTTTGTTTGTGTTGTTGTCATCTGGAATAGGGATGGCTGCACTTCTTGTAAAGCCTGAAAAAAATAACAACAGCACGAGGCGTAACACTCCTGTGAGTTCCCCCCAGAGAGTGGCAGCCTTTTAATTTGAAGTCATCAGAAAAACAGCCTCATCATCGCCAGGTTGTCAAACACTAATGTTTGACAATAAGCACAAACAAGGACAGGCTTTGTCCGCCACAGATGACCTGAGGTGATCTCTCTCTGTCCGTACTGACAGGGACATCTGCCTCACTTTTTGAGAATGGTTTTTGCAGACAGACACGGTAACAGAGCAGCAGCAGGAGAATGTCTGGCACATCGAGGCGAGGAGCGATGCCCGGGGTCTGGAGACGGGACGCTCGCCCACTCGCTCCCCTGTAATTATTTCGACTTTTTCCTGCTGCGTTGTCTCATGAGCTCAACTTGGACTTTATCTGAAGATCCGACGAGGTAGCTGGAGGTGATTGGAAAACGTGCAAGGCAACTTTTGCAGTTAATTGTGTTCCTCCGGGGGTTCAATTTCCGGAACGTCTGGACTTCAGTTCAACTCTGGAAACCAAAAAGCGAAGCAATTTTACTTGGGAACCGTGACTTCACTTGGGATGAGCAGATACTATCAGGACAATTGGTGCTATTCATAACTATGCTACACCTAACTTAGCTTTAGAGCAGTGATTCATCTGGAAAAATCTGTATCTGTACTGCGTCTCAGTGGTCAGAGTACGACTAAGAGTGTTGATAAGTATTTGTATCAAAAAGCACGACCAATATTTGTATCAGTAGTGATAAATGGTCTGCATTTATATCACACTTTTCTAGTGTGATATAAAATGGCCCAATTGGAATTGGGCCAATTCCAAGTCCTATCTTAACCCTCAAGCTCAACCCTTAATCTTAACTGGCCCTCAAAACCAAGTGTTGAGGGTTATTTTGTCAAATGGGACACCCCTTAAATGCAGATACGTCTTCAGACTGTAGGGGGCAGAATAACACGGAAGCTGCGTCCAGTCTGTCAACTCCAAAAAAGAAGAAGAAGAAGAACACATTTACGTCAGGATTATTTACTACGATCCGTTTGTCAGTCAAGTTATTAGGTTGTCAGTTAGTTATAAGATGATACTCATACAAATACCACAACCACGGACATATTCAGCTGACAGTTACCACACACCACGGATTATTGAAAAGTAAACGATCACTTGTCCGCATCGGCCGGCTATTGACAAAAGATCGTAAAATAAAAATAAATGTTACGCAACAATGACGTCAGTAATCCATAATATGGGCCTAAACTAAGATAATACAGTGGTTTTCATAATTTTTATATCTCTATTAACAAAGAAAACACTTAATTTGTAGCGTACTCGTTTCGCTGCTTTCGGCGCCATCTTTGTTATGTCAAAACGCGCAATGCATTCTGGGTAGCCCTTGCTCCCAAGGGTGGTCTCAGAGAACCAACATCACAGAATTTCAACTCGTCCGTTTCCTGTCGCGTCCTCCATGACTTTAGTCTAACGCTGACTGTTGAACTTCAAATACTTAAAGGGACACTGTGTAGTATTTATGGGTTTATATAACCCAAAATCCACTTTTTTATACATATTATGTGCTCCTGCATTGTCTAGTCGCTGTATAATAGTTTTTGTTTCATTTTCGTAGTGTTTCAAAAAGTCATGTAAAATAACATGGTCGCGGGCCGCGGTTGCATAGCCACTGTTAGCAGCGAGACGCCATGTTTCTACCGGAGCCTGTAAGGACAAACGCGAGAGAACAAATCAAGCGTCTCTTTACTTGTAGCAGAAGTCCCGCCTCCTCTCTCTCCGCTTCGTCTGCTACGGCTGCTCGCCCTCTCCCTCGCCTCACGAACCTCATCTGCTGACACGGAGAAAGACGACGAGGACGACATTTGACCAGCTGCGGATACCGTAGCGCTCAGGGAAGGGAGGGGGTGAGCAGAGGAGCAGTTCTTTGTTGTAAATTTCAGCCTCTCCTCTAGATGGCACTAGAAATTACTTACTTCACCTTTAAAGACAATGTGCTAATGAACATGTGACAATGGCACTTTCACGTGCGGAGCCACCAGCATTTCATTTCACATTTCTATCTAGTGAAGTGGCGTTAATCTACACTATTTCATGTCTTTTATGTTTCTATGGAAATACATAGAAAATGACCTTGACTGGGTTTTGTGCCATCGTGTTACAATAGACCTTTCAAGCTAATTGTGTGTCTTTGCATCTTTGCAGTGACCCGACATGTCATCTTTACTTTTGCACTGTGAGACGCTTTGTTTGCTGCTGCGATAACTAAATTCCGCACATGCAGACCTGATGTCATCACTCACCTCCTTTAATAACACATCCTCGCAGAGGTCTGGTGTCAGTTCGGCACTTCTGTGTCACCCGAGGAATAACATTCGCGTGCAGCCGTGGTCCAAATCTGCGGTTGCCAGTCATGTGTGAAATGGAAAAAACAAGACTCATTTCCTGATATGTCCTCTCTGAAATCAGATCATAGAATTTTTTAAGAAATATTTGACAACGCTGCAAATGAGCGAGACGAGCTTGTTTCTGTTTGGACGCTTCAGATTCTCTGTTGAATTCATCAGCGACGTGTCTGTAGATGATATTACTGCTGCTCAGAGATTCAGGACCCGCTCTCTGTGATTAATGTCTGTCCAGAGGGAAACAGCCTGCTCCGGAGCTCCGTCGTTACCTTGACCTCCTGCCTCCTCCCTTTTCTTCAACCTCTCCAACTTATGTATCTCACCGCTGGTGTCCAAGATTTCTTGGCCTCGTGCTGTGATAAATGCTTGTCAGCGGACATAACAGCCGAGGAGACTCTCGCGTCCTCCATCGTCTTCTTTCACCACTTCCAGTATCCCCCTCTTCATCCTCACCATGCTTTTCCTTCAAGTTTTTCAAGGACCTGCAACAACTGAGGAGTCTCCCTCTCCTCCGTCATCTTAAGTCTAATCCAACATTGTTCCTTGTGTCTCTTTTGTCTCTGTCTCGTCCATGTTCAAGATGACTTTATTTTCTTTCTCATAGTTTCTCTCTGTGCTCTTCAATCTGTCTCTGTCTCTGTTCAAATTGTGACAGATACGTTTGTTTCTCTGATCTCTTCAGTTTCTCTCGTTCTCCTCTGAACTTGTACGTCTGTCCAAGTTCTGAACATATGTGGAGTCCTTCACCTCCTTCATCGTCCTCCCTTAATCCCCTTCATCTGTCTTGTCCTCATTGCTTCACCTCCTCTTTAATCTCCCCCCGTCTTACGTGCCCTGATGAATGTTTGTTAGAGGATATCATCAGAATTGAGGAGTTCCTTCTCACCTCCTGCTGCTCCATCATTGTCGCGACCTCCTTCGGCTCCAAGTCTGCCTTTGGCTCTGTTTATTTTTCTCATTAAATTTCCCCTGTGGCGTTGTGATAAATGTTCATCAGAGTTCATCAACGGCTGAACTCTTTCCCTCTGTGGATGCATGTAATCTTAACCTGGACATCCATCAACCTCCTTCATAGTTCTTAGCTCCAGATTCTGGTTCAGTGGCTCCTCGCTGGATTCTGGATCATATTTGTGTCATATTGTTTGAGTAAGGAAAGAAACTTTCATCTGTAACAGATTTGGGCTGAACTCACAGTTATTTATCATAAGCTAAAAGACATTTTAATATATTGAACCTTTGATCTTGGAGTTTTCCGAGCATTGGCTGAGTAGGAAGCTTTATTACTGTGACTGAAAACAAAGCATTAAAGCAGTATGAAAAAGTCTCTTTGGATTAAAACGTCATGCTCATGGGTTTGTAATTTGTGTCATTTTATACTAATGTAATAATCTCTCTCTCTCTCTCTCTCTCTGTCTGTCTCTCTCTGCAGCTCGGTGGCAGTATTGAGGGAGTGTATGATGAAAAATGAAAGTCTAATTCGCTTCTTCCAGGAGAGACAGACGACTCTGAGCCATTCGTTACCTCTTGAGACATACCTGCTCAAACCCGTGCAGAGGATCCTCAAATACCACTTGCTCCTACAGGTAAACTGTCAAATATGACCTGACCTTCCACGTACATCACACCTCAAATACCACGTGTTATCTAATAATACTACCTTCTTCCAATGGGGTAACACCTCAAATACCAATTGTGGAGCTGCAAATACCCCTTTCTACTAAAGGTAGCCCCTCCAAGTTTGCACAAACACTCTGGCTCCTCAGGGAAACCACCACACCACTACATCATCCAGGGCCTTCATCCACCCTCAGGTCACTGCCACTCAGGAGTTGTTTAACAGCCTCAGTATCATTTGGTCCCAGTAATGAGGGATGCTTCCCTCTTGAAATATGTGTTGATGAGACTGAGGAGATCCTCGATGTCCTGCATTCCTTCCACTGCACTGAAAGTGTTCCCAGTTGTGGTCAGCAGCTCCACATCCGCACCATAGACATCATGGACCAAGTGCTGCTTTCCCTTCCAGAGAAGGTGGACAGTTTGCCAGAATGTCTTCGGTGCTGACTGAAAGTCCTGCTCCTTGGCCTCAGCGACCTCTTCCTACATCCAATTTTATTGCCACTGCAACTGCCAAAGCAACACATCACTTGGCCGTTTAGTCGACAGCTGCCTCAGGGGTCCCACAATCTAACTTACTCCTTCAACTTGATGGCAACTTTCACCTCTGGTCTCCAACTATAGGTCTGGCACCATCGCTGAGGCGACTGTTTGGAACCGTGGCGCCAAGAATGCTGGGATCGTCACTGCAAATGACTGCAGTGACGATCCCAGCATTGTTGGCACCACAGTTCCAGTCGCCTCAGCGACAACTATGGCCAACACAGAATACCGATAACTGGACACCACTCACCACTTCCCCTTTTGGCATCCAGAGACTGGACTAGTTGTGTCCATTGCCCAGTCCACAATGTACCAGACCCCCTTGACACATCCGCAGCTGAAGTGCCCCGACCAGGCTCCATGGGTTCAAGCATGGGAGAGTAGGGGAAGAGTATGCATGGGCGAAATGTTGCAAGATAAAATTATACACTTTAGATGGGAAATGTAGTGGAGAACAAGAATTATTACTTCTGTGTCAGGGGTGGAGTAGCTCAGTGGTTAAGACCGGTACTCCCATGTGCAGAGACATCATCTGGCTGGTTGTACTCAATTGTAAGTCGCTTTGGATAAAAGTGTCTGCTAAATGACATGTAATGTCTCATTCAGTTGTTTAAAGTAAGGGCGCTTGCTTCAGACTGAAGGGATTCCAGATTAACTTCAGGGACCCCCACCCATCATCAGCCTTTGTCTGCGTGGCCTGGGTGCTAATACATCCGTGAAAACACAAACTGCTTTTATGAGAACAAACTGCAGCTGTCGCATGAATCATTACACACATGCTTTACAAGAATGTGAAGACACAGCTGATGATGCTCACACACACACACACACACGCAGCCTTTCCCAGTAAACTTGTAGAGCTATTTTACTGGTTCCAGTCCAAGCCCACCTCAGAGACACACACACTCTTTTGCTCTGTATTATTTGCTGCTGCTTTTTCCGACAGTGGCCAGTTTAAACACTGGTCAAACACATGTTTGGATCCGTTTGCTGGGATTTTCCCATGATCCTCAGCTGGCGCTGCTTCAGTGATGAACTGCTATGTTAACGAATGCGCCGATGATTGTTTCACTTTTTGAACATTTTGGCTTTGATGTCAACTTCTCTGTCTCATAATCTGTTTGGTTTCCTCTCAGGAACTGTCAAAGCACTTTGACAAGAGCGCTCCTGGGTATGAGGTCATCGAGGACGCCATCATCACCATGACCGCGGTCGCCTGGTACATCAACGACATGAAGAGGAAACAGGAGCATGCCGTGCGGCTGCAGGTAAAGTCAGAGTCTTGTACGTTAGAACCTAAAATCTGATGATCAGTGATGGCTCCTTCAGCACAGGTTAGAGTTAGGGTTAGCAAGAGGCTGACCTGATAAAGTTCACATCAGTTTCTCTTTCTAAAGGGAAATTGGAGGTTGTGGCACTTCAGTAATCATGCACTCTCCCACAACAGGATAGACAAAAATCAGGGGTTTTAGCTCATGGGGACACAGGAGTTCCTGTGTAACTCATGATTAATTGTCAAAGTTCAATAGTTTATCACACTTTACTACCACATACACACGTTTGCACAGCATTTGTAGTGAGGACACTGATTGACATACCGCATACCCTTAAACCCAGCTAGTATAGCTCAGTGGTACAGTCCACAGAACTTGGTGTGGAGGGCTGGGGTTTGAATCCTGGTCAGGGCAGGTCAGCTAATACCCAGTGAGGCACCCTTAGGGGTCGTACCTATGTTCCCGGTTTTTCCAAAAAAGGTCCTATGTTCCCCACTTTGTATGTGACAGGGGAACATAGGACCCTTTTTTGAAAAAGGGTAGGGTTAGGGTTAGGGTTAGAGAAAGGGTCTTATGTTCCCCGGTCACATACAAAGCGGGGAACATAGGACCCGGGGAACATAGGTACGGTCCCCACCCTTACGCAAGGCCCTTAATGCTACTAGCCTTTCTCAGATGTGAGAAATGCTTTGGATAAAAGCATCAGCTAAATGAGATGTAATGTAATTACCACCCTCACTCTGAAACCAAGCCTTAACCCCCCACAAAAGTCATTTTTTGGACTGCCAAGATGTTCTTATTTTCCCAATTTGTCCTCACACCCTATGCTTTAGAGGTTTTTTTGGTCCGCACAAAAATGCCCATACAAGAACACACACCCCAGAGCAAGCAGCTTTGACACACACACACATTGAGGCAGAAGTGGGTCAAAAAAACTAAACTGTACACTGTGTTTATTCATTAACCCTGATGAACACTTTTTCCATTTCCTGAAACATAGCCAAGAGCTTAGCTCCCTCCTCCTCCTCCTCCTCCTCCTCCTCCTCCTCCTCCTCCTCCTCCTGTGGAGGTTGGCTCTATGACCTTCAGGTGTCAAACTCTACCTCCGCTGCATTCCTCAGCTTCCTCCAACACGTGTTCCCGTCATTACACACACACACAGGAACATGTTATTAACTTGTTCCACTTCACATGGACATGTTCAGCAGCTGTCACAGAGCTAACTGTGTGTGTGTGTGTGTGTGTGTGTGTGTGTGTGTGTGTGTGTGTGTGTGTGTGTGTGCGTGCGTGCGTGCGTGCGTGCGTGTGCGCTTTAACACCTCTCTTGCCAGTTCAGTTACGCTATTCACACCACGAACGTGAAAGGTTTTTTTCAAGGCGCTCTGCTAACATGACTGTTGTCGCTCACCTAATGCTAATGCTAGAGCTAACTTAGAGTTGATAGTGACATCACAATGTACAGATACATTAGGTAGAATGTGATTTTTCCACTTGAGTTTCAGATTTTTCATTCGACGAGAACATTTTTCGTAAGATTCGCATCGTGGACATTTTTGTTTGTTTAATTTGCGCCGTGCAACTGAAGTGAAAGTCGCTTCCACGTTGCACTTACAATACACCAATTTTGACTCTTTTCCGGAAGACCGAGCTGTCAAGGCCGTGTTTAGTCTGCAACTGACCCAAGTATCATACGTTTAACCTTTAACCTCCGAGGGTTGACAGAGAAGGGAGAAGACTAGTGTTGACCTCTGACCTCTCAGCAGCTGGAACAGTGGAGGGTGAAACAGTCACAGCAGCTCAGGGAGACGAGGTTGTGGAAAGGATGAGTGATGAGTCAGTGATGAGTAATAATGAATAATACTCTCATACTTCAAAAACCCTGAACTGTTCCTGAAAACCAGGGTCTTTGAACAAAGGTAAATGTAAACTAAGAAAACATACTCTTCCTGAAGAACGTCTGACCTGCGACCTTTCACCTCCGCTCACAGGAAATTGAGTCACTGCTGGTGAACTGGAGCGGGCCAGACCTCAGCGGATTTGGAGAGCTGGTTCTTGAGGGTTCCTTCAAGGTCCACCGAGTGAAGAAGGAGCGAGCGTTCTTCCTGTTCGATAAGATGCTGCTGATCGCCAAGAAGAAGCTGGAGCAGTTTGTTTACAGCACGCATATATTCGTAAGCTCTTTGATTCTCGTCGTACAGAAGCGCGGAGACTCGATGGTGGAAAACTGTGTCCTGAGAAGTTTAGATGATGTTAAGATTGTCGGTGTCTCTCCCTCTGCTGCAGTGCTGTAACCTGCTGCTGGTGGAGACGCTGAAGGATCCGCTGTGTTTCAAAGTGTCCGACCAGACGATTCCCAAACAGCAGCACACCGTCCAGGTAAGTGCAGAGGGTGAGGTGTGTAAAGCCACGCCCCCCAACATCAACGTCTGTGACCTGCGTCAATAATTTGACATTTTCCTCTTTTGTCTGTTTTGTGTCACAGAATATTTTAACAATAAAATTATGAAAAAGATTGCTTCATTTCAACATAGAAAGTATAAAAAAATCATCTGTGGTTAATATAAAAATGTTTTTTGAAGGGAGAGTTTTTTTGAATGATGACACATAGTCAGCACTTTTCACTGAGCGAAAAACGTGGCCGCCAGCGGGAAAACTAAAACAAAAACAGATTTAACCCACTTAACACAAAAACTCGCCTAATAAATATATGTCAGCAAGAATATTTTCTATGATTGTGTTGCCGTTTAACAACTGCTCTGGTGTCTTCCACACCAAAGTGTAAGAGAAAACCTTTATTTTTAGTAAGTGTGTGTCACTGAGGTGAACATGTAAGAGGCAGCAGTGGAACAACAACTCTGTGGACTTTGGTGTGGGAGAGTGAGAGGTTTACGAATTTCAGTTTTTTTGTTGGACAAAGAAAGAAGGACATGTTTTTATGTCTCCAATTGCATTCATGTTTCTACAAAGAGAAAGGGTGAATTCCAAAAATGCGCGCTCCCTCTAGTGCAAGTGCTGTCCCGATTCTCAGAAAAATTAAGTTGAGGGGCGAGTTTAAGGGCTGTATCGCCCTCAATTTTGAGATTTTCCAAGACCATCCTTGGGAGCAAGGGCTACCCAGAATGCATTGCGTGTTTTCACATAGGAAAGATGGCGTCGAAAGCAGCGAAGCGAGTGCGATACAAATTAAGTATTTTCTTTGTTAATAGAGATATAAAAATGATGAAAACCATTGTATTATCTTAGTTTAGGCCCATATTATGGATTACTGACGTCATTGTTGCGTAACATTATTTTTATTTTACGATCTTTTGTCAATAGCCGGCCGGTGCAGACACGCAATCGTTTGCTATGGTTTACTTTTCGATAAGCCGTGATGTGTGGTAACTGTCAGCTGAATATGTCCGTGGTTGTGGTATTTGTATGAGTATCATCTTATAACTAACTGACAACCTAATAACTTGACTGACAAACGGATCGTAATAAATAATCGTGACGTAAATGTGTTCTTCTTCTTCTTCTTCTTTGGAGTTGACAGACTGGACGCAGCTTTCGCGTTATTCTGCCCCCTACAGTCTGAAGCAGATTTGCATTTAAGGGGTGTTCCATTTCTAAGTGACAAAATAACCCTCACTTGGTTTTGAGGGACAGTTAAGATTAAGGGTTGAGCTTGAGAGTTAAGATAGGATGTGGACTTGGCCCTAAGTCTCTATTTTCAGCCCAAAGAGACAAACTGTTATTTTAAAAAAAAAAGAAAAAAACAATAACACATTAGATTAGGGAACACATATTCATACTAACATATAAAAGTAGCATACTAGCCCTTTATTAGTAATTGTTAAGCATGTATTAACACCCTATTCTACCCCTATTATGACATGTATTAAGATTTTTTTCTCCATAAGGTGTTAATAAATAAATAAAGTGTTGCCAAAAATACAAATAATAACTGATGGATATAATTGTACGACTTCATGCAGACAAAGAACCAGGAGGAGAAGCGACTGTGGGTGCACTACCTCAAGAGACTGATCGTGGAGAACCATCCTGCTTCACTCCCACAGAAGGTGATTGTGTGTGTGTAGTAGTAGTAATAGTAGTAGTAGTATTGTTGTATTGTGTTAGAAGTAGAAGTAATAGTTGTAGTGGTAGTTATAATACTGTTGTGCATTACTTGTAGAGTAGTAATAGTAGTCATAGTAGTACTGCTGTAAAGTAGTAGTATTAGTAGTGTCGACAGTAATAGTAGAATTTTGAGTGTAGTACTTGTAGAAGGTAAAGTAGCAGTAATTGTGCAAGATGTAAGAGAAAACAGTGAGATTCTTTGTTCTTGGAGCGTCAGTAGTTTGGTGTTTGCTGCTCCCTGCTGGTCACTTACACAAAACTTTATAAAGGATCACATCATAGCTGAAGTGTGGAGATGTTCTGTTTCTATGTTTCCCTGAGCCAAGTGTCTTTTTCTGTCCAGGCAAGACAAGTATTGGGAGACAACTTCTGTCAATGTGAGTCCACACACACACACACACACACACATATATATACTGTGCATGTGTTATTGTGTTAATAGTTCTCTTTATTCATGATGCCGTGACATGACATGACTTACTGCGTTTCCAGCTCCTCATTTTGAACAGGACAACCTGAAGAAGTCGTCCGCCTCCCCGCGACTCGACGACATTCACGGCTATCACAGAGGCAGACGCCAATCAGGTCAGGGTCAGTGGTCGTTTTCTTTGTGCTGCTGTTTCACCGCAGAAAGGAAGTCGTCATTCAGATTTAAACCAATGCCAAATTTACATCAACAAATGCAGTATTGTAGAAAGTACCTAGGGTAAAAGTACTCAAGTATCTTACCAGAAAATGACTGGTAGAAGGTGAAGTCACTTTTTATAATATTACTTAAGTAAAAAGTCATATAAAATATGTGACATTACTGTACTTAAGTTTTAAAAGTAATTTTCTGATATAAAATGTACTTAAGTTTGAGAAGTAAAAGTATTTTTTAAAAAGTGAGGAGTTAGGAATGAGCCATGGTGGCTCAGTGGAACGGTTTGAATTTTGTATTTAAGTATAGTAACAACGTTTTTGTACGATAAGTTGTACGTGCTGTAGTTTAATAGAATCGTTGTCTTCAAGTGTTGTCCTGGTTGGTTATCGGTGATCTCTGTTTTTGTCCTCATCCACACCCGTTTGTTCCTCCAGAGCCTCCAGAGCTGCTGATGTACACGCCTGAAAAATCCAGGAAGAGTCTGCCACTGCTGCTGGAAGGAAACCTGCCCTACAGACGCACCAGGAGACAGTCAGGTAGACAGACACACCTGAGGACAGTCAGATAGAGAGAGACACCTGAGGACAGTCAGATAGAGAGAGACACCTGAGGACAGTCAGTTAGACAGACACACCTGAGGACAGTCAGGTAGACAGACACACCTGAGGACAGTCAGATAGAGAGAGACACCTGAGGACAGTCAGATAGAGAGAGACACCTGAGGACAGTCAGGTAGACAGACACACCTGAGGACAGTCAGATAGAGAGAGACACCTGAGGACAGTCAGATAGAGAGAGACACATGAGGACAGTCAGTTAGACAGACACACCTGAGGACAGTCAGGTAGACAGACACACCTGAGGACAGTCAGATAGAGAGAGACACCTGAGGACAGTCCAATCCAGACACAGATGGTGGACAATAAGACTTTTATAGTGACCAATGAGACCGAAAATGTTGGTCTCACTCAGTTTAGTAGAGTTCAGTCCAGATGGACTGTTCAGTTTAACATAAAACAAGTTAGTTAAAATATCTCACATTCACCGGGCTGTAAATACAGAGAAAAAAACAACAACTATTTGGAGTCACCATAAGTCTCTGTTTTTCTTTCAGCTCCAGCTAAAGACATTGAAGCAGCATTTCATCCTAATGGTGAGACACTTTTCTGAGTCACTTTTCAAAAGTAATGAGTAACATGCAAATCCAAATGCATGTTTGACCATTATTTGGCTTTCACGTCTTTTATCACAGATTTAGGTTGATGGTAAACTGCAACATCCTGATTTTAACACCTGTCTCTCTGCTCCTCTTTTCCTTCCTCCACTGACCACTGACTCTTTCCCACCACTGGGGAATCCTGCAGCCTTGAAGGTATGAACTCTAAGCACATAGCTCCACTAAAGATATAGTAGCAGTATACTTATCTTCTACCACAGTGTAGATTGTTTTTTTCTGTCCAAACCTGACAATTCTGTCTGGAAAAAGATCCGATATCTCTCCCTCTGTATGTTACCAACTATCATCCCTCTTTGTTGACCATTTGTTCATATGTTAGAACAGATATGAAGCAGGGGTAGTTGCTATTTTTGGCAATTATGGCGCAATTATTATACAGTACGACTCAGCACGGCTCTGCTCGAGTTTTCCATTACAATAGTTCCTCCTCAACGTGGATGGAGTCATCATAGCACGATTGCATGAAACTGCCATGATATACGTGACACGCAAACTAGTGACTTGTAAAGCAATCGTTTTTTGGTGTAACTGAATCATTAGACTCAGTTAATTAAAAAGATTCGCTAACAGAATCGCTCAGTGCTTCCTGCATGACCGTAGCCCAGACTCCGTCTGACACAGTCACTGCAATGAAATATGGTGGAAGGGTCTGTGATGTGGTTCAGCTCACTTGGAACCTCACCAGAGCAGGTACTAAAAAAAATACCAGGTACTACCATTAATGGAAAAGCAAAAAGAGTCGAGTCGCGCTGGAACTGTGTAGTGTAAAAGCGCCATGAGTTGTAGTTGTCATAGTCATAGTTGCCAGTTGTGACTTGTGCTAGAGCAGACTTGCAGTAAGAGCACATGCCAAAAAGGGAAAGACCTGACTGATGTCCTGCCAATAACAACCATGTAGAAATGTGATTGTTTTAATTAACCAGAGCAGATCCACAAGCATGATAAAAGAAATACATCCAGCAAGTAATTGATTAGTAGACCCCTTCTTGGGATTAGCTGACCAGTAATACAAAGGTTGTGAATGCCCAGGTATAGTTTTTGTTATATTCATGCTGAACAATTGGTTTATTTATTTTTCCAGCAGGCGGGCAGTGAGGGCGAGTTGTGCCAGGCTGACAGTCTGGGCTCAGCGGGCAGCACCAGCACACTTGCATCCTCTGTCATCGAGGTGGACACTGAACGGTCTGAACTGTCCCTAACGCCGCAGCTACGACTGAATCAAGAGCAGGAGGTACTTAACTGTGGTGTGATGGGTGATGGTTGGACCCGATTGAGTTTCATTGACAACGTAACAAATTCAAAAGATTCTTTGACCAAAACTTTTCTATTCTGTTGATCAGGACGAGGAAGAAGAGGATATGGCCCCTCTAATCCCTCCTCCTACTCTTTCAATCACTGAGGAGATCCTTGAGTTCATCAACCAGAGCAGAGCCAGGGAGGGCCTGAGCACCATTCACAACAATGCCACAGTGAGAATACTCAATGAGTAACATCAAATACTCAAATTCAGTTTGTCTTCATCTAGATGTCTAATAGGACAGAAGTTACAGCCTGATTCACCAAGAAACAGATTTATTACTGTACCAATGATTGTTTCCCTGCATGGTCTGTTATACTAACGCTGTTATTAATTATCATTCTGTGAACAGATCTTGGATCAGCTCAAAGAGAGTCCGTCTCCAACCAGCCAGAACTTCACCTGCCCGCTTCCACCAGTCGCCTGTCCCACCAGCCCAGAAGAAACACCTTTGAGACAACAGGAGGAGGAAGTTGCAGAGACGGAGGATGTTAGCATAGTCCCGAGTCTGAGCAAAGAAAACGAGACGACAACAAACGAGATCAAAGAAAGTCAAAATGCAACATGTGAAGTGGAAAAAGGTGTGGAAGAAAATCGAGAGAACCAAGAAGAATGGGTACAGAAAGAGATAGAAGAAGATAAAACAAGCGATGAAGTTGAGGGAGAAGGTATTGTCACTGCCCCAACATCAGACCTTCATTACTCCACCTCAGCTGAGGAAGAACAAGTGAATAGCAACAGCTGTGACATACCCACGGAAGAGGAGATCCCTGAAGTCACAACTCACGCCCCAAGTCCAGATCTCATTATCTGCCCTACCAAGATCAGCCATCCACCTTCGCGAGGCTCCCACCTCACTAAGCGAGACAAGAAGATCATTGAAAAAATACGGAGCTACTACGAAGCAGCAGCTGAGGCTGAAGAGGACAAGGTGGAGGAAGAAGAGGAACAAGGAGAAGGAGTGCCATCAGGAAGAAGGAACAGTTTCTCACAAATCCCATCTGGCTTGGTGAAGGAGTCTGTGTCACGCTTTGATGTCAGTGGTCCTCAGGGAGAGACCGAGTGTGGACAATCCAAAGAGAATGATCTCTATTCCCACACTGCCCCCATCTGTTCCCCAACTCCACTCTCAGGTGACACGGAGAATGAACCAATCAGCTCACCGGATTTTGATGTAGAAAGTCAAATCAAGACATCAGCCGATCCCACAATGCAGGAGGAGGACACTGATACCCAGAACCTGCATTTAGACCAAAACAGTCCTGTTGGAGAAGAGATAACGATTGAGGATCAAAATCACATCTGCAAAGAACCACTGGAGGAAAGACTAATGGAACAGGAGGAAGAAAAGATGAGTGTTGTGGGGGAAGAGCAGAGGGAGGAGGATGGTGGACAACAGCAGCAAGGCGAGGGACCGTCTTCATCCAAACATCACACGGACACAGATGAAATCAGCGAAACGTGTGCTGGAAACCAAGCTGACGAGAATGATCATGAACCAGACCAAGTAAAACCAAAGAGAAGCTTCACAGAATCTGCATCTCAGTCACTCACAGAACAATCTCAAAACATGGAGAGTAAAAGTCAGTCCACTGGGACGACAAACAAGAACAGAGACCTGACCAAGACCAGTAAGGACATTGAAGGCCTTCCTAGCCAGATGAATGTTGGTCGATGGTCCAGACACTCCAAGATTGTTACTGCTAACCGTGCCTTGTTTGAGGGCAGGGGGTCAGACATAGCAGGTATTGGGTTATTTGAGTCCAGTCCAGCAGCGGACACTGTGCTCATTGAAAACTCTGAACGTATTCTGAGCAAGGTCCAAACACTGGCGCGGATGTACGGTGCTAAGCACAGCACCATGAAGGTCCCACTGCATCAGAAACGAGCCTATGGCGCATGGAACCAGCCGTGGGGTTCATCTCGACCATCTGGACATTTGCCTCAGCTACAGACTAGAAGCCAGCCACCAGTTCATTCTCAAACTCAAAACCAAATCCCAGCTAAGCACTGGCAGCAAGCACAACACCAAATGGAAATCAGTCAATCTGATAGCTGCACAAAAGGCAAACCAGAACCCCATGGTCCCTCTGAGACCAAAGTTCAGAGCCAAACCACAACACAGACTAGACAGCAATATCAGAAACAGACTAAAAGCCAGATGGGGAGTCAGACACAAACTCATTTCCAAAGCCAGACCCAGACCGTGACCTGGGACGACCAGAGGATCCAGGAAGAGAGGAGGCTCATCAGAGCCGACAGCCTGACAGATGGTACGTTGGGCCCTAAGATTGATGGACAGAAATAACTTCCAATATGGAGAGGAAATGCTTGTTTAGACGTGGATTGTTTTTTTTATCTTAAAATGCCATTTTCAAATGAAAACATAGTAGTATGGATGTGGTCTCTGACTTGCCCTCTGCTATACAGCTGTGGTCTTAAATCTCTTGTTTTGTGTGTTTGTCCTCTAGAATTCCAAGGGACAGTGACGAGCCCCTGTGAACCTCTGTTGTCTGGTCAGGCGTTTGTCAAAGAGCCGCTTGCTTCAGCCTGTCACCAGCAGGCAAACAAATTCACCCTCTCCAGGCCCAGGGACTTCATCTCTGCCGTGACCAAAGATTCTAGTGTGGGCTGCAGACCAGGTGTTGGCTCCCAGATGAACTCTGCATCGACTGCACTACGAGAACAATCGTCCACTGAAATCCAGGCTAACACCTACATCCCAGGTCACTGCGCCACTGACAGAGCTGTGGCTTCTACCGCATCCAGGCATCACCTCAGTGCACAAACTGAACATCAGAAAACTGCTACTAGCAACGCTTCAACCCTGACCTTGGGTTGTAGAGTCGCTGACTTCACAGATATATGTTCTCCTCCAGGGGGCAACGAAGCCTCAAATCAGGATGTAGAGGTTTATGCGGATACTGAAGGGACAAACAGAAAAGAAGGGTGAGTGGACAACATTTACTCATGAATGATAAATTAAAATGATGGTACCTTCCTTCATCAAAGTGAAGGAGTTTTTGAAAATGCTGTTCACTCTTGCGAGAGTTGATATGTCCATGTATAATCAGTACAGGACAAGGTTTCCCTCAATTTATGTCAAATGTCCATTCGTGGCAAAGCACTTCCAACCCATAGGAATCTTGTCTACTGGCTTTATTTTAGGTGTGATTTATATTAAATAGACTCTATCTTCTCCTGATTTTATTCAATAGACTCTGTGATTTCTCCTGATTTTCAGCAGGTCAAAGCAGAGTGCTGGACATCCTGTTTATTCAGAAGAGGACACGCTATCTGGAAACATCATGACTCAGCCTGCACACGGATATAAGCAGGATACACCAACTCCACGAAATGCATCAACCAAAGATGTGCAGAGTTTTCCAGCACAGCCTGAATACTTGGTTTGCTTAAAGGACATGGATGGTGATGCATCCCCAGGAGAGATGGTGCTGATAGTGGAATGTACACAGAGCCAGTCTCCTGCAGAGCCTCACCGAGGAGAGCAGTCGCACCTGGAGCGAGGAGGTACCACCAACGCATCGAGGGCTTCTGGATGGCCAAAGAAAGATGAGGCGATGCACGATCCAACCTCTTCATCACAAACCATGATGGCTCTACGGGGCTCAACTGTGATCTCTTCAGAGGAGCCGCCTCACCTGAGATCGTCCAAAGAACTGCCCTCACCACTGAGTCAACATTTCCATGTGAACCTTGACCCCTCTCAGGCTTCTGGTCACCCATTTTTTACGGATTATCAGAAAGCAAGAGGGATGACAACACAACGTCCATCAGCTCAATACTCAGAATCAAACTTCCCTCAACAGCGCTCTCCATCAGTGCAGTCTGGAGAGTCTCTTCCAACGTTCACCAGCCAGAGGCCACCAGACCTCCCCACCAGTATGCGTAAACGTGGACTGTCTAACACGGTGACTGTCAACAACACCACTCCAAAGGAATATAGGTATGTCTGTGGCTGATTAAATTAGAACAATTACTGTGAACGAATCATAACAGCTTCTTAATAGCTTTTAAGCCTATAGAAAAATCTATGGTGTACCACACCTGCTTTTCAATTTCAATGAATATGCTCCACCCCCTTGGCTCAGGTTGACAAACAGTTCACAAAGGAGTCATTAGCTTTATCTTAAACACCATCTTTGTTAGAGATTAAAAAGAGAATATGAATTTTATGAATGCATGAATGCATTTTTCCACCTACAAGTTTATATAAAGCCAGCCTCAATACATCTCTCGCAGCAAAATAAAATATTAGTGAGTACCAGATTAAGCTACTAGTTTAATTTCCACACAAGAAAATACATAATATGAATACACAGATACAAGTGTATGCAACACACACAAACACACAGTGTAATTAGATGTTCAAATTAAGGTTAAACCAGGCCAACATTGGGAACACTGGCTTATGACCAGCTGGATTTGCCTCCAGCCACATCATGATCTGTTGCACTTTTAATTTGCTAATGTGTCTGTCAACTGGAAAATTGGCTGCCAAAATCGTACCTGACGATCAAAGCCTCCACCGTGTACAAATGAGGGCTTTGAAAAGCTTGCCTTAACTGTGTGTACTCTCATACTCTTATGTGTGATATAACTGAATGTTTTAATCTTTCATCCTCTGTCATATCCAGGAAACAAGACCAGCAGGACTTGGGATCTCCTTCCAGACCCTTCACAGACACAGTCAGCCTTGTGGAGCAGCCAAAGCCAGTGATGGCCACCCCTGGCCAGGAGACAGAACTCAACCCAGCCCCCTCTGCCTTCAGTCCAAGGCTCAGACACCGCTCTCCTTCTCCTGTTAGGGCTTGTCCTTCCACTTCCTACTCTTTCCAAGCACCTCCTTGCTCCTCACCGTTCAGGGCTATTCCAGCATTTTCTCCGACCACTGTATCTGTGGAAGGCTTCACCTCCCCAAACACTGTCTTTGGGGCTCTTTCTTGTTTATCCCCTACCCCCACTTCTGGCAGGGTGTCCTCAGTGAGACCTCCTCCACCTGTCTCCTCTCCTACACATCACACGACTTTCACCCCAACCTCTTCTTCTTCAGCGAGGCCTTCATCAGCAAGAGCAGGTCTTCCTTGTTCCCCTACACCATCCTCCTCCCTCTGCTCCCCACCCATTGCCTCTTCTTCTATTTTTACCAGATCCTTAGCTGCCTCCTGTATCAGTCAGTCCATCAGTCAGAGTATGGCAAAACAGAATGCTGTCCAGCAACAAGCCCCACCCATAAAGTCAGTAAATCACAGCCCCTCCTCCACTCCACCCTTACCCTCATCTAATCTACGACGGCGCTCCCCCTCCCCAAAACTCACATCCAATCAGCAGAGCTGCAGCATACCTGCTTATGTCGAGCTAGGGTGCACGATGGATGGGTACCAACATCCAAGGTGCTCACCGTCCTCTCTCCAGACCTCTTATCCCTCTATGTCACTTGCTCAATCGCCTCCTTCCTCTCATTCACATCGCTCCCCCTCCCCTTTGTCTTCTTCCTCTTCCCCCCGTCTGTCATTCCTGCATTCCAAAAGTGACTCACCACAGAATTCAAACAATAACAACAACAACAACAACAACAACAATAGGTTCACTGGTTTAGCCTCTGCATTCAGCAATGAAAACAACAAGAGCAATTGCTTCATTAATGGTGCTGTTAGTAACGGGGGATGGGCAAGAAGTCCACAGAACGGGCCACAAGGCAATGGTGGTGCGAATGGCGTAGTGATGCAAAAAACTCCTGATCCTCTCTGGTTGGGGTCTCACAACCGCGTAGCTCAACCTTTTTCTGCGTCTGAGCCCAGTTCGCGAGTCCAGTCCCCGACACCTTCCCCGACCCCGGCTGCATTTACTCGCCTCTGCTCCCCTCCTCTTCAACGTAATTATAACTCCCCAATGGCAAACAAACCTCCCCACCCACGGAGTGCAAGGGCAGGAGGTGCAAGTGCCAACAATCCACTTGGTCTCACGTTAGAGCTCCCCACAGCCTCTTCAGCAAGTTCAGCATTTGTGCCGTCCTCCTCTTGTCTGAGCCCTCGCGTCCTCTCCCAACCACCCATTGGTGTGTCAGCAAACATGTGGACAAATAGTGTTGCAGCGCCTCAGCCTAATAAACCTAGATTTCCTTCATCTTCCTCAACATTGGAGGGTGCCTCTTTTCCCGCTTCCTCTTCGGTTCAATTGCGAAACTGCGGAGCCTCCGCCCTTTATCGACCCCATCCCACTACCCCCCAAACACTCCATAGGTCTTTCTCCTCCAGCTTGGCTGACAGACCACCAAGCCCAGCCCGGAGCAACTCTACTGGACTGCGTCGCTCATGGACAGAGAGCCATCATAGGTCCTTTGCTTTAAGTGGAAGTGGTCAAGGTCCCTGTGACCAGCAGGAGTCTTGTCCAACCAGTCCAAGGAGTGGATGGTCCTCATACAACAGCTCACCCTCCTGCCTCAGTCCTCCAGCTGGGCTTCAATCGCCCCTCTCACCTGGTAAGCTTGCATCAGGAAAGGGAACCCTTGGTGGGCAGCATTTCACCAGTGTTCCCTGGCCTGACGTACGAGAACTTTCCGGCAAATATAATTGGGCTGATGGCCTTGATACAAGTGATGTTTCCACTATCATTGCCTCATCACCTTCTTCTCTCTCCCCACTCTCTCATTCTTATCTGTACCCTGCGGCTCCATCAGACAGTCAGACAGAATGGGGAGACCCTGAGGTAGAAGAGGGTAACTGTCGTAGCCAGCTCATCTGTGCCTATGTTGCCCGACCCCTCCATGAACAAAAACTCTCCTCTTCCTGCCTGACCCTGTCCTCCTCAGGCATGACATCTCCTCCACCTACCTCCTTTGAGCACCAGAACTACCCATTCCAAGTTCAACCACAACCTCAGGTCCAAATCGCCAGCAGAACACCGCCTGCATCCTCAAACCTCTCCCCCTTGCCCTCATGTTCATCACCCTGTCCTTTTTCCATTTCCTCTCCCACGAAACCAGGGAACCAGAAGACCAGCTATGCCACCACAGTCAATCTCCAGATTGCTGGGAGCGGCAGAATAACCTCCTTCAGCACCGCCCAAGTGAGCCTGACCCAAACACTGCAAGGTGGAGCCAGTGGGGGAGGCCCAGGACAAGGGCAGATGGCGAGGAGAGTAAGCATCAATGGACTCTCCCACCTTCCTCCCCCACTTCATTAGAAATATCAGATGTAGGAAAGGTGGCCTCGGTCTTTCATGGCCAAAGAAAACAAGGAGGCGTAAACGACGAGGGGATGAAAATGGAGAAGACTTCAGTGAAGACATGCACTTTGAGACTGTGGAGACAAAGTAAGCATCAGATGCCGTTTATATAACTGCTGCTCATACTCAGTGGTCCTGAAGGTTGGATTCATTCACTTGTTGGACTTGAACCACTGTTTGAGCTTTTAAAACAATACCCACAAATCCATATTGAAAAATTGACATTTTTAAATGGCAAAGCATGGTGTAATCTGACCTGGGAACAAGTTTACATCTGGGGAATATAATATCACTGATTTGAAAGCTAGATAGCTTTGTTTCTATCTGATCAAGGTGTTTGCATTTTTCATCCTGGGACTGTGGATGCCAGTGGAAATCCTGTAAAGAGTCAAGAGTTACTGTACGGAAACCATCATTGGAAATAATGTCAGTTAGCTTTGATCTTGTTCTGTGAGAATCAAAACCCTGAATGTCCAGAGCTGCGTGTAAATAATTTAAAGATGTGGAAATCTGGATGGGAACACTGGTCTTACATCTGTTCAGTGGACACAGTTTACTTTCTGACCTTTTCTTTGTAAAAGCCTGTTAAAAGGGATAGTTCAGCTGTTTGAAATGTAGTTGTATGAGGCACTGGCACAAATCTGGAACTAATGTCTGTCCTCAGTGATCCAATCTCATGAGCACAGCATTAAGGACAACCGTTCACACCAAATTGCATCCTGGATGCGTCTCCTGTGACCACATGAGATAGGACAGTCCTTCCTGACCCTGCCATTTATCCGGGCTTGGGAACGGCAGTAAGAGTACACTGGATGTGTGCCGGCTCGTCTCATGCACAAAGATAACACAAAAGCACAGTCAATGTTGTCAGTACCTCATACAAATGCAATGAGATGAGGAGGAAAACCTGCAAACAGACACTTTGAAGGTCCAATGTCCATCCAGTGCTGATGCAATCATAGTTACTTAATGTATTATTATTGTTTGTTCATGTTTTTATCTGATTATCTGAGGTCAGTCTTTAAGAGTTGTGATAAAAGTGTTTTTTTTTTATTAATCTTTCATCATTTTTATAATTATTTTTATTTTATTGTTTATTTATGAAGTTAGTCTTATTATCTTTGGCACTTAATATCCTTAACATAATGTTGGTATTTTGCACAGTGTCCTTTGTGAGTGTGTGTGTGTGTGTGTGTGTGAGTTTGAACTGACGTGTCTGCTAAGTTGTTTTTCTTCTTCAGACCAAGCCAATATCTGTGTTGTTGTTATTTTTTTTCAATTGTTTCTTTTGGTGCCAACTGTTTGTTAGATTTGCTAGATGATGTTGTCAAAAGTCAGACTTATCAAAAAAAATTTCAAGCCAAATACTGTCGAAAGAAACGGTGGTTTTTAGCGAGTGTTCACACACTTTACCTGAACCTCTCAGGTTAGAGAGAGAGCCACATAAAGTAAATGAGACTCAGCAGGTTGTAAAGTCATGGTTTGGACGAAAATGATTAGTGTTAGAGGAAGTTTGTCATCGTGGTTATGATGAACACAAAATTAAAATGTATATAGAATACCTGTATTTAAAATAAACAGAGTTTACTGTTGGTTTAAAAGAGTTAATGTTATTGTCTGCCCTGAGCTCCCAAATAGCTTCTTCCAGACCTGCGCTGAAGTCCACATGTGTTTCTGAAAATGTCTAGAGAGAGTGACTGTATGTGAGGAGGCACAAACTCTGGACATTTTCCCTAATTTCTCCTGCCAGATCGTTTCTGAGTGACCGCCTGTGAAAACAAATAAGTAGGCAAACATACTTCCTCTCCATGTTCTGCTATTGTGAACACATCCGACCGAGACTTTCTCCAGCTTTGTTCTCTTTATATGTTAACTGTAATCTCCGGAAACTGTTTTTTTTTTTTTTTTTGAACTTCAGCCCTGTCATAATTATACATCCACAAGAGGTCACTGTCACTCAATAAAACCCAAAAGAGTGGAATTGGCCACGGCAGAAAATGCTGTGTGAACGCTGAGTATTCACTGCTGCTGTGCTGATGGAAATGATGAATGAAACCCAATAAATGTTCGAGGAGGTTGTGACTGAAAAGTGATGGAGGAGCAAAAATAATAATGGAGCAATAATGGAAAACAATAATGTGGATGACGACTTAGCATTCACTCTAATTAGAAACGTGTAGAAGTGTAAGATGAAAAGCACCAGTGAGATGTGACGCTTTGTTGGTAACGAGATTGGACTTTTGTTGTTTGACTTGTTTTTGGGACCTGATGAAATGGAAATATGAACTTAGTCTTCCTGTATGAAAAAATAAAGGTGTGTGGTGACAAACCAAAACTAAGTGATTTGTGCTTTTGATGTTCTGGTCTATCAATGATAAAACACTGATTATGTCAGTGGACTCTGGTACAACAGGTTTAACAGAGCTGAGGATCAGGAAGTGAACACACATGTGGACATCGTTTCCAAAGGCCTGTCCATGAAAACCTCTAAAAATGTCAGGAAGTGTAGATCAGTGTTTTTTATAACCAGTGCACCATCATCACTATATCTACACTCTTAGAAATAAGGGTTCCAAAAGGGTCCTTCTACAAGGGCTGGGGTTCTACCTGGAACCATTTGCTTTCCCGAAGAAAGGGTTTTTCAAGGGTTCTTGGTAACACTATAATGGTTCCAGTAAGAGCCATTTTGATCCAGAGAACCCTTTAAAACCCCTTTCCTGAATAAAGGGTTTTAAACAGGTTCTTGGTGGAACCCTCCAAAAGGGTTCAAGGTATCCAAAAAGGGTTCTCCTATGAGGACAAGCCGAAGAAACTTATATGGTTCTACTTAGCATTTTTATTTCTATACTGTGTGAATAAAACGCAACGTTGAACTCACTGCAGAATTCAAAGAGCTTGAGAAAAGAGGTGGGAGATGACGAAGAGTGGAATCAAGGAGGAGGAGGAATGGGAGGAGTCAAAGTATAAAAACAGGACAACAGAGAGGAATGTGAGAGGGTTAGGGTTCCTTGTGAGGAAGAAACGCAGAGGCTGAGAGAGCGTCACTCTGACCCTCCATCCAGACCAGATTGTTTCCACTACATTGGAAATTCAATTTGTTAAATTCAGCTGTTAATCTGGAGTGAGCACGGCATTCTGCAGCCACATTTCTGTGTCCTTTTGAAAAGACACATCCACACTTAACACAACTTTTCATGTCAGGACTTTAACATCACATTTTGGGAGAAATATCCAGGTCTGGCAGCTGAAGAAAGCACTCGCTTGATCTTGATCTGACTCTCAGGAACAGGACTCTCACAGGAATTACACTGCACACGAGGTCAACTCCTGACATGCATTACCGTCCCATCAAGACCTCCGAGCCGTGACTGCTGTGAACCTTCTGGACATAAAAATACACGTTCTGTCCACTCGGAGGATGTCATAGTGTGAGAGGCCAGGTGATGCAGATGACGCTCTGCCATGTGGAGAGGGAGGTCAGCTCTCATGATTGTCATTCTGTGTTTTGTCTCTCTGCTCGCCCTGAATCCACAACCGGCTCGCAGACCCTGTTCTCAGGATACCTTCAAACAGGTCCAGCGCCTCATCAAAATAGCCCCAGATTTGGTATGAATTAACTAAATCTTTTTTTAAAAATCAGCAAATTCATGTTGAATTTTTTATCCTGCTCACATTTCTTTTTTTCCATTCAGGGACATGAACACTGCTGCATTTGTTATATAACTGCATATTTATAGTAATAGCTCACTCAATGGTTTATTTTTCAAAGGTCTGAGTGTGTGCAGAAGCATGTGTTGGCAATCTGACTTTACGTGTCTGAGTGAGTGCGAGCGATATGTGCATGTCTCCAGAAGTGAAAGTAACAACAAGGTGGGACCAATCTCATAATCACTTGTTTTATAGAGTGTCATATAGATAATGTTTTGATAATGTGACTTCAGAGGTCAGAAGAAGACAACCTTGCAATATTAAACTGTAGTAGTGATTCAGAATCCACAAACCACTTTGGGTAGTTGAATTAATAGATAGATTAATAGCTGCTTTTAACGATTTATTGCTGCACCACATTTTCCATGTACAATTTAATGACACTGACAGTTTGTTTTGATTATATGCAGCAGTTTTTAATTGGTTGATTTGTTGCTTTATGAGGGACAAAGACTAATTTCCCTGTGGGACTAAAAAGTAGTTATTGATTAACGGCTATTCAGGTCAAAGAGCCGATGGGCAGGTGATGGAGCAGCACACACCTGATGCCTGGTGATGGAGGCAGCGTTCAGAAGTTAACAGACGGAGAGCTTAAGTGTTGCTAAAGTGGTGACTATTTGTTTGCCATCGTTAAAATAAAACACAGACAACAAGGAGAACGGACTTGCTCTGCTCACAATTACATTCTGGCTATCTAGAATGAACATTCTCAATATCTCCGATAACTCGGAGAAACTCCCATTGCAGATATCTTCAATCCACTTGTTACTTGTCATAATAACATTTACGGTTATTGTGATGAAACTGCACTAAAGTGACGTCGTTTGTCCTAGGAAGAATGTCATTGTGGATAGGAAGAATGACATTGTGGATAGGAAGAATGTCATTGTGGATAGGAAGAATGACATTGTGGATAGGAAGAATGACACTGTGGATAGGAAGAATGTCATTGTGGATAGGAAGAATGTCATTGTGAATATCTGAAATTGAAAGCCCAATACACATGAATGGCAAAATTTATGTCATTTGTCCTAGAAAGAATGACATTGTGGATGGGAAGAATGACATTGTGGATAGGAAGAATGACATTGTGGATAGGAAGAACGACATTGTGGATAGGAAGAATGACACTGTGGATAGGAAGAATGTCATTGTGGATAGGAAGAATGTCATTGTGGATATCTGAAATTGAAAGCCCAATACACATGAATGGCAAAATTGATGTCATTTGTCCTAGAAAGAAAGACATTGTGGATGGGAAGAATGACATTGTGGAAAGGAAGAATGACATTGTGGATTGTGGATAGGAAAAATGTCATTTTGGATAGGAAGAATGACATTGTGGATAGGAAGAATGACCTTGTGGATAGGAAGAATGACATTGTGGATAGGAAGAATTACACTGTGGATAGGAAGAATGTCATTGTGGATAGAAAGAATGTCATTGTGGATATCTGAAATTAAAAGCCCAATACACATGAATGGCAAAATTGATGTCATTTGTCCTAGAAAGAATTACATTGTGGATGGGAAGAATGACATTGTGGATAGGAAGAATGTCATTGTGGATAGGAAGAATGTCATTGTGGATATCTGAAATTGAAAGCCCAATACACATGAATGGCAAAATTGATGTCATTTGTCCTAGAAAGAATGACATTGTGGATGGGAAGAATGACATTGTGGATAGGAAGAATTGAATTACAGATATCTGTAATACATATCCAGTCCAGCTATTAAATGTTAATACGGCTTGCCATAGGAGGCAGAGGTCAATCAACAACTCCTATATGTTGTTTTGACTATTATTGACTGTCCATAGAGAAGATGTCCATGTCTCCAAAACAGTGAAGTCAAGTCATCTGAATCACCTCGTCGTGGCTGGCTGCAGTTCCAGGGTCACCAACTAAAAACAAAATCATGTTAAATAAATGTTTACGTCTAACTCTGTCTCCCCCCACAGGTGTGGTTGGACAGCAGACTGTACACACCTACCCCCCAAGACTACGAGGTAAGCACCTGTGTTGCAGTCAAGTCCTCATTGGTACAAGTCTGTACTCAAGTCATGAAAGTTAAGACTGAGTTGAATTCAAAAATGGGCCCCACATTCTGACACACAGCTGTCGCCATTTCATTAGGAATTCAACGAAATGTCATTTCACTTTCCGCTCAGAATCGAAATGGTTTTTACGTTTAATACAAATAATGCAGTAAATTCGCAAAAACTAGTCAAAAGACATCGTCTCACTAAAGGTTAAACACACTGTATTTTAAAAACACAAGATCTGACAGCATGGAACTACGCCACCTTACATGGTGAGGCCTCATGGTGAGGATAGGCAAACTGGAATCAAGAATATAGATGTGGCAATCTCATAAATCAACAATTGACAGTGTTTTGGAGACATCGCTTTAAAAACACTGCAACTTTTGTTGTGTCTCCGGGGCAAGACAAATAACTCCTGGAGTTGCTTCTGATGAATGTACCGGCTGCATGTGAGTAAATCCAACAGATGTGTAATGGAACAAGCGCATAGAGGTGTTGTATGAATGTGAATGAATGGGTGTACTGTAGTGAACACTGTTATTCTGCCTGTGGCCCCATGTCAGCTGCTTGGCAAATTACCCCCCAGACCCTCATTTTCTCAGAATTTGGTGACACACTAATGTATGACTTTTTTTTCACATTTTGACGACATGACTTATGACTTTTTTGTCAACGATATTACTTTTTTTCACACTTTAGACAAAAATGTTTACAATTTTTTGTCAAAATTTGGTCGACATACAACTCCCCCCCCCACATTTTAGACAAAAAAAATGTCGACAATTCTTTTGTCAAAATGTGGACGACATACTAATGCATGACTTTTTTGTCAAAATATGGATGACATTACTTTTTTTCACACTAGACAAAAAAATTAGAAACATTTTTGTCAAAATTTGGGTTAGGGTTAGGGTTATCTCTCAGAATTTGCACGACATACTTATGTATGACTTTTTGTCAAAATTTGGACGACATACGAGTTATGACTTTTTTTTCACATTTTGGACAAAAAAATGAGACAATTTTTTTTTCTTTCAAAATTTGGACGACACACTAAATGTTTGACAAATTTTTTCATATTTTGGACAAAAAATGTCGGCCAAATTTGTTTTCCTCAAAATTTGGCTGCCATACTAATATATAACTTTTTTCAAATTTTGGACAAAACTTTTGACAAATTTTTTTTTGGTCAAAATTTGGACGACGTACGACTTATGACTTTTTTCCCCCACATTTTGGACAAAAAAACTTGAGACAATTATTTTGTCAAAATGTGGACGACATAATAACGTATGACTTTTGTCACATTTTGGACAAAAAATGTAGCCAATTTTATTTTCTCAAAATTTAGCGACGTACTGATGTATGTCACACCGTGAAATAAGGATGCATGCACACACAAGCACACACAAATGTCATCACCTCAGTAAAACCTCTGTCTCTCTCCAGCAGATTTGTCCCAGCTCCACCTTAAAGTGTTTTGCTGGTGAGATCAAAGTCCTCAATGAGGAGTGGGAGGAGTGGGTAACTGTCGGCAAACGGCGAGGAATCAGACTCAACACGAACCTGGAGAAACTGGCAGCGGCCTTCAACCAGGTGAAGAACGTGTGCCCACAGATTCATGAGAACACACCTAATTGAAATACTTTCATATTTCCACATCATGACTGATGATGGCCCGCGACGTGGGTTTTTTTTTTGTAAACAATTTTCGTAGCCACGTTTCGCCCTGGTTCTGTTATGCTCTGGTGGCGTGCTGTGCCCGAGCATGTCGAGTTCAGCCCACTCTAGTAAATAAACACTACACACACACACACAAAGCACCATGGTAGACTACATCACTGGATGGGGCCAGAATGCCAAGCTCATATAAAACAGACGTTTGAGGAGGAACACAGCACACGCTATAAACAGATAAAATCCCATGTGCTGTTATTTAAAACCTAAGTGATAAAGCCTGAGCTCTTGTTGTCCTGGTAACAGGCCACATTATACTTCTCCGTCTGCGTATGCGTTATCCGTCTGCGTCACCACGGAGACGCCTCGAGCATTTATACTTCTGCGTCGTGGTGACGGACACTCGCTGCAATTTCCCGCCCGATCATTAGGGGTCGCTGCGCAAGGTTGTTGTGCTTCTGGCTACAGTGAGCAATGGCGTCCGAGAAAGAAAGAGAGAGAAAGACTGTTGTTGTTGAAACGGTGGCCGTTTCTCACTTTTCTGTGTGACGGAACGCAGTTTTAAGATAATTTGAGGCGAGAAATTTGCCATTTAGGGTCTAAACATTTGCTGTGTGTGTAAAGATATGACGTATTTATAGTTCGGCAGCGGCGTTATCGGCGGGGATCAGCTCGGCCTCTGTGGACGCTCGGGTGCGCACTGTGAGCCGGCACAGAGCAGCTTAGCTCGGCCTGTCCTGAGGACCAATCGCAGCTCTTGCCGTCTCCGTTGTCCCTTGACGGAGTGACGGACACTTAAAAAATATTTCGTGCACCCGGAGACGACGCAGAGGCTCTTCGACAGTCTCTGCGTCGACGCAGAGTCTCTACGTAGCCTACGCAGAGCACTTTACGCAGAAGTATAAATTGGGCTTAAGTGATAAAGCCTGAGCTCTTGTTGTCCTGGTTAGGCCACATTATACTTCTCCGTCTGCGTATGCGTTATCCGTCTGCGTCACCACGGAGACGCCTCGAGCATTTATACTTCTGCGTCGTGGTGACGGACACTCGCTGCAATTTCCCGCCCGATCAGTAGGGGTCGCTGCGCAAGGTTGTTGTGCTTCTGGCTACAGTGAGCAATGGCGTCCGAGAAAGAAAGAGAGAGAAAGACTGTTGTTGTTGAAACAGTGGCCGTTTCTCACTTTTCTGTGTGACGGAACGCAGTTTTAAGATAATTTGAGGCGAGAAATTTGCCATTTAGGGTCTAAACATGTGCTGTGTGTGTTAAGATATGACGTATTTATAGTTCGGCAGCGGCGTTATCGGCGGGGATCAGCTCGGCCTCTGTGGACGCTCGGGTGCGCACTGTGAGCCGGCACAGAGCAGCTTAGCTCGGCCTGTCCTGAGGACCAATCGCAGCTCTTGCCGTCTCCGTTGTCCCTTGACGGAGTGACGGACACTTAAAAAATATTTCGTGCACCCGGAGACGACGCAGAGGCTCTTCGACAGTCTCTGCGTCGACGCAGAGTCTCTACGTAGCCTACGCAGAGCACTTTACGCAGAAGTATAAATTGGGCTTAGTCTATGAAGGTATATTTGGTGCAAAAGTCACAAGCACATGTAACTGCAGATTTCACATGCGCAAACTAAAGTCACAAATGTGTAACCGTAAAGTTGAAGTTGTACATTTTTTTATATACCTTGTTAACACAAATCCTTATTACAGGTACACAAATCCTTTTTTACAGGTACACAAATCCGTATTACAGTGCTCGAATCTGCTTCTACGAGTTTCAGATGCTTTTTCTCCTCGCGCTAGGTGGTATAAGTGGTGCAAAAGGATTTGTAACTTGTGCACGCCGAGCGAATCGATCGACGAGAAAACAAGGCTTAGAGTGGGCGGGGCTTAGGAAGCTCTCTGCTGAGTTTTGAGTGACAGCTCCGAGTCGCAGATTCACGACATTAAAAGTGTCAAATATACGAGGAAATAAAGTCGCAGATTTATGAGATTAAAAGTACATTTCTATTTTATTAAGTATTTTCTTTACAGTTACAGCATGAAATTAAAAACTCACTCTGTCCCTCTGTGTGTGTGTGTGTTTGTGTGTGTCTGTGTGTGTGTGTGTGTGTGTGTGTGTGTGTGTGTTGTCCACAGATGGAGACCGGGTGTCGTCAGTGTGAGCTCCTGGGAGAGCAAACTGCAGAGACATTCCTCAGTAATCTGCGTACTGTTCTCATGATGATGAACATCAAGTACTGCCGATCCACCCTCCCCACCCCCACTACCCCCCCACTCCCCACCACACACGCACACATGGACACACTAGAGTGAAACACTGGTTGTTTTTCCAGAAACTCTTTCTTGGAGCGTCTGGTGCTGTCAGTCAGTGCTGACAGTGTGTCAGTACCTCAGTACCTTTTTTTTTAATGATTACTACCAGAGGCGACCGTGATGGCTGTGAATGGCAAAACTGTAGAATAAAGCAGCTTCGAGTGGTCATCGAGACTAGAAAGGCGCTATATAAATACAGACCATTTACCTTTGTAATATATTGTATTTTATCTCTTCACCTCTCACTGCTGTAGTGCATTTAATATCTGCTGGATGACGTCGTGTTTCGTCAAATATAAAGTGTAATATTATCGTGCATCATGAAAAAGAAGCACTGGCAATAAGTTGATTGTGGTGAACTCGTATTATTGGTATGATTAGGAATGGGGAAAATCGTCAATATTTTATAATAACAGCCGTGGCGCCTGTTTTGTTTGTTACCTGTATATATATATATATATATATATATATATTAGCCCTAGGTCACGTTACATTAATGTTAAAGCTCCCATAGAACGGAAATTACAATTAATGCTGTTTTTTAGTGTGTACCTGCGCCATTACCTCGTTTATGAAGCCCTAAAGTTTGGAAACAAACATTTCAGCCACTGCTGAGAACGCTGTGTTTTATTGTAATCTCGGGCTCAGAGAGATCTCTGAAAAAACCTGGTCCGGTTACGTAAACAGCATTTCTCCTGAACAGCAGATCGTCCTGCTCCGGGCACTAGTCCGGGCACATCCGGTTGCGTACATTGAACCGCAGAAGAAGAATAACGTCCGTTGTGGAGGTGTTTCACGAGCGACAGTGTCTTCTGACTCTGGGTCTGACTCCGGGTCAAAGGTCGTAAAAAAGGGACTGCGGCGGGGAGTCGTGAAGAAGCTATTTTTTAAACACTGTTAAAACAATGTTTTGATAATGAGAAGCAGTTCATCCACCGTTCCAGAGGGGGGAGCTGCGCTTCTGAGAGAGAGTGTGTTGATTATGCCACTTCCGGGTACTGGCCAATCACAAGACAGGTGGGAAGGCTCTACGCTGGCTGGCCAATCACAACACACTCTGTCTTCTGGGGGTGAGATTTCAGTCTGAAACATCGCGGCTGAGGAGAGCGTCAGTAAGGAGAGATTTCTATCGGCTCATTTACATCAACTAGGAGGATTTTGACCATAAAAACAAGTTAATGTATGTAAGTAGACCTCCATAACTCACATATATGTGCAACAGGACCACTCTATGTGAGCTCCCATAGAACGGAAATTACAATTAATGCTGTTTTTTGGTGTGCATCTGCACCATTACCTCGTTTATGAAGCCCTAAAGTTTGGAAACAAACAGTTCAGCCACTGCTGAGAACGCTGGGTTTTATTGTAAATCCCGGGCTCTGCAAGCGCTCTGAAAAAGCCTGGAATCGTTACTAGTTACCTGGGTCCGACTCCGTGTCAAAGCTGTAAAAGGGACAACGGTGGGGAGTCGTGACGAAGAAAAACCCACCCCCAAAATCCACCGTTCCAGAGGGGGGAGCTGCGCTCCTGAGAGCTGGCGTGCTAATTACATCGCTTCCAGGTACCTGGTCAATCACAAGACAGTTGGGAAAGCTCTCGTTGGCTGGCCAATCACAACACACTCTGTCTTCTGGGGGTGAGATTTCAGTCTGAAACAGCACGGCTACTAAACAATGAAAAAGGAAGCTTTAGCTCAGTAGATAGGTATTCTGTGGTGACACCTTCAGCTGTTTGTAACAAGTAAAGTAAGTTTTCTGGAAAGTAAAATGGTAAAATCATCAGTGTATGGGGAGGGAAAATAGTCAGGTGTTATTCCAGGAGTATGAAGGGGAAGAAGAAGACAGAGACGAAAGAGGAAAGTAATGAGATGATGAGATGGAAATGAAATAAAGATGGATAAAAGTTAGCAGTTGGTGAAAATGATGGTGTGTTACCAAGGTAGGAAGGAGTTATAGATGTAAACGTATTTTGTTATAATAATCTGTAAAGGTTACTGTTGTGTCACCATTACATAAGTTGAAAAAAATTGTTACGTTTTTTCTTTTGTCACCATTGACTTTGTGTTATGAAAGCTGTTTGATGCAATTGTCAAGATGTCACTGAATCCAAAAAGAAAAATGCACTGTTGGTAATAAATTGTGTCAAATGAATGTCATTATCTTGGCCATGACAGTAGGTTGAAAAACAGGCTAAATGAATCTGTCTCTGAATTAGTTATTGAATCAATTGTAGGTAAAAGTATGTGTCGAACAACATGTTAAAAACAAACAAATTCTGAATGCTCAGGGCAGATAAAGGTAGCGTATGGACAGTTTGCAGGTTCTCCCTGTGTGTGTGGGTGTTTTCTGGTTTCCATTACATGTCCAAAAACATGAATTGGACACTCTAAACCAGGGGTTCTCAAAGTTTTGATACCTGAGAACCCAAAAAAGGAAAAAAAAACCAGAAAGAAATCCTGTTAATAATAATTTCTTTTAATAAATAGTAATAATTGTAATGACCATATTGCAGTTCTACAGTTTACTGTATCCAGTAATGTCCAATAAACATTTAACAAGCCTAGAAACTCCTGGATTAAAACTATCAACTGTAATTCATTGCGGGCCGCCAGAAATGTTTCTGCGGGCCGCCATTGGCTCGCGGGCCGCACTTTGAGAACCAATGCTCTAAACTGACCATAGGTGTGAGTGAATTGTTGTTTGTCTCTATATGTCCGCCCTGCAGTGTAATCTCTTGCCCATTCACGGCTGGGATTAGCACCAGTGGTCCCACATAGATGATGGATAGATGGATGAGGAGCCATCTACAGGCCGCCTGTGAGATTACACCCAGAGCCAAAAAGTGAAAAGTTACACCAGACCTTATCGGAAGTGTCTTTAAAGGTGCCATGTGTAAGAATGTGGCCAAAAACAGTTATTACATTCAAATTCAAAATACAGAGGTCTTTTAGGTTTCGTTTTCTGACGTAACTGGCAACCCCGTGGTTGCTCGGCAGCTGAGACTCTACTGACTGCAATGATTGGTAGACAGCGGTAGGTGGCGCCACATGACGCCAAAACATGATTTCAAAACATAAACATGATTTAGTCTGCAAAAAAATTTTTTTCATGCAAATATTTTGTCTGTACTGTTGTTGTTGGTGAGTTCAGTTTGTTATATGAACATTATTCCTGAGTCTCTGTGACATATTAGGAGGATTTTATGCACCTTTAAATAAATTTCTATTTTAAGGACAGTTCCACTATGTTTGCATCACTTTCAGATTCGGAAGAACCGTCAGTGACCCAGTGAATTCATCACCTGTGAGCAGCTTCAATCGAAAAACAAGACAACAAAAATCTCACTGAATCAAAGTGTATTTTAAAACAACAAATGTGAATTTTACTTAAAAACAAAACAAAACTCAAGATTTACAGACATTCATCAGCGCATCATCGACATTTACACGAGCAGCTGATGCTCACTTCTCTGTAAATCTGAAGGTAAGTGGACACAGATATCCTTCACAGTTCCGTTGTGTCCACGGTGATGTCCTCAAACAAAGAATCCAATCGTAAAATATAGGAAGATATTTATTTCTGACGATGCTGCTTTTGGTAAACATGTCGATCATTGATGAGAAACGTCCAAAGGTTTTCAGTCCAAGATGGGGGAAAAACTCTCAATGCTGACGTCACTGGAAGTACGATGACAATTTTTGCTGTTGATATGTTTGTTTTCTTCTTTGTTTGGCAAAACTTCACAATCGTCACAAATACCGGCCGCTGCAGCGTCACCTTTGCGCATGCTCAGTGGAGACGTGGACACAGCGCGGTGTCCGGATGTCGGTACCGGTGACCGCTCCCGCATCCTCAGCTCTCGGGTTTGTCTTTGTTGGGACCCATGAACTCCACCCCGTCGACTGGGATGTCCTTCTCCTTGATGGCCTTCTGCACGCACCGCTGGTACTTCCGGAAGGTCTCGGTGCACGGGTCCTCGCTCCGGTCCCCCTTCAGGAACTTCTCGGCGAACCAGCGGTTAAAGCACTGGTCGTAGTCCCTCTTTAGGTCCGTACAGGACTCGCCCACGCTGTTCATGTCGCCTGAAAACAGACCACAGACAAACCGCGAAAGAAAAACCAGACCTACGGTTGTTGTCAGTCAGACCGGCGGCGGCGTCGTCAGTAGTAGCACGCTCTCTGCTGCGTCACTAACCTTGAAGCGTTGGGTGTGATTGGCTGCACGTCGAACGTACGAGAGTCACGACTTGTCAAAGATCGTTTCATGCGAGAAGACAAGTCACTCTGTACAATCCCCGGTGTGCTACAAACTATGGGCTCAAAGTGCTGCACCTTCACAGAAAACAGACGTATTTAAGCGAAAAAAAGTCACTTGCCAAGAGCCATTTGGGAAATCTTTAAAGGAAAATCCTTGGAAAACATCACAGCCTCATTGACTTTGATATTTTGAATACAGAACACATCAAAGACGACAGGTTTACGGAAGTGATTAAAAAGAAAAGTTCCATAATTATTATTAGTATTATTATAAGTAGATATTTTGAGGTACTTTGTTTCTCACTTAAATGTGGGGAGTGTTAAGAAGACTGCCCAGATGTGGACTGGAGGGTGGCATCACCCCGCTCCCATTAAAACAATTAGAAATAGTAGTTAATATGCATTTTAAAATACTCATTTTGAGGAACAGGCGGAGTGAGACCCCTGTTTCGCCTTGACGAGTCGCCATCCAAATCCCGCGAGAGATTTGAGCAGCCTGCCGAAATCTCGCGGTTTTCCGAAAATACGTGAGAGGGACTGCATTCGGCAAAGTAAGGTGATTTTGTTTTACTTTACTGAACCAAATAACACGATATAACCCGTGATTTGAATTAGGGCATATGTGTAACAGCCACTGGACTTACTATGTGAAATTTGATTGCAACTATGATGGAGATATGTGGAACGTTACGTCCATGCTAACGATACTAGCATGCTTTGCTAGGCTTGGTGCTAGCTTATCGTTAGCCACTCATGTTACGTTTAAAAAGAACTCTCGCAATGCGTTTTACTTTTTTCGTGTCTGTTGTTTATCCAGGGCTAAGTCATGTCTGATAGCGAAGACAGCGACTTCTCCGACAACCAGAGCGACCGCAGCAGCGACGGAGAGGCCGAGGAAGTGGAGAATGAGGTATGCTAACCGCTAGCTAGATGTGTTAACCGCGCTATTAACGTAAACACAGCGGCTCGGTGATGCTGCCACTGCCTGAAACTGATCCGGGTCCACTGGCGCCTTTGTAACCCGTTAAAGCTGTATCACGGAATTTATTTATGACGTGTAAAATCGCACATCTCCGGATTAAATTGTCTGTGCTAATAGCAAAGACATGTTAGTTAGTATGTGTGGTATCCGGACCCAAATTAGTTTCTGGCATATGATCACTTTTTGGCACCTGTCAATAGGGCTGCTGTAGGTGGATAAACACAACACACACGTTGTTGCTCAAAGAAGGATTTACTGATGTTAAAACGTGTTTGACTCTTAAAGGAAAAAAAAGGGACATTTCAGCTACCAGAACTTACTGGTTAGTGGAAAAGCGAGTAGTCTTAAACCACATATTTATTTTAGATGTAGAGGTTTCTAGTTTATAGATTTTTTGAGGGCTGAAACAATTACTCGATTAATCAATTCATAAATGAATCAACTATTTGATTTAAACCACCATGTTTTCAGATTTGACAAGTCTAAATATAGAGGTTTTTTTTCTTTGGACCTGGTTCCATATGATTCAAGGCAGTGGTTCTCAAATGTCTTTATTGTAGGTACCAATTTAATAAATATTGAGCTCTCTCCAAGTAACAAAAAACAATCCAAGTAGTGTGAAATAGTTGTTGGGAAAATTTGAATTCAAATGAATAAATGCGTTGCCCTTGATGTCCAGATATGACTCCGTCTTTACTTTTCAGGAGGAGACGGCTAGTCCGGTGGGAAGCGACAAGGTAGCTGAGGAGGAGGGCGAGGACCTGGACGATGAGGACGAATACGATGAAGAGGAAGAGGAGGACGATGAGGAGCGTCCCAAGAAGAAGCCGAGACACGGAGGATTCATCCTGGATGAAGCCGGTATTTACACAGGATCTTCATCCCCTCAAACTGTGTTCCACGTCTCACCCTGTCCCCACCCCCATGTTTTTCCTACCTCCTCACCACTGTCTTCTCTCGTCTCTGTCCTCATTTTGTCATTTCTCTCTCCTCCTTCTGCCCTTCCCCTCAGATCTGTCCCCCTCGTTTTTATGTCCCGTCTGTCCTCCCTAGTGTCTCCATACTCCCTTACCAGTTGCCTCTCAGGGATGAGTAGAGCTTAAATGTTTCCATTCTTTCTCCTCTCTTTGCAGATGTGGATGATGAGTATGAAGATGAGGAGGATCAGTGGGAGGAAGGAGCTGAAGACATCTTGGAGAAAGGTGAGAACTTGGATCTGTTCATAAGTAAACATAAACCAAACGTGCCTCTCTGCGCCACTGCCCAACACATAAACGGGCTGTAAATCTTGTTTAAAATGTTTGTCAGATTTTAATATTATGGATGAATCAATGTGACTGACTGTTGCATCACTGTTAGTTCATCTCAACAGGATCAGAATCATGCCTTTCTACATGTGTGCTCACACTCTAAATTCAATCAATTTTCATGAAGTTGGACTGCACTGATTTTAACGGTTTTACATCGGTTAGTAGAAATGTGCGTCAAAGTGTTGACATGTTAAGCTGGTGTAATGTGCTTTCTGACTGAACTCTCTCTGTCTTATTGGTGTTCCTTTCTGTCATGCATGTCCTCTTCAGTTAACGGTAATTCTCTTGCTCTGATGCCTTTGTGTACATCCATGTGTATATGACGCAGATGGAACATCAGTTTCATCCATCTGATAACGTCCATGTCCCAGAATGTATTAACCCCCCCACCTCATCCCAGCACAGCTGTATGTGTGAATGAGGAAGCACAGAGGGCAAATCCATTTTTGGCTTCTTGAACAGCAACACAGATGATGATTATTGGACGTTTTAACACCTTATTCTGGATTAAAGGGATAGTTTAGTATTTGTAATATACATATATATAAGTGTGGTTGTACGAGGTACTTATAGTCGGTGTGTTACATGACAAAAAGCTCATCCAATAAAACAGCAAGCTGAAAAGGATTTTCTCTTTGGACCTTGGTACAGAGAGTGAGCTATTTACAAAGTGACACAAACGTGTTACTTGTTGAAAACACTGTCTAAGATAAGGAAGCCAATACATTTGTCATAGTGTAGGCTTAAGATGACAGATTTTACTTGATGAGCATTTTGTTAAGTGGCTAAAATTATGCCATGTTATCACTGAGCTTACACCTGCCCACCCCCTGCTGCTTCTCAGCTCAGGGAGATCAGAGTGCAGTCTTTATGTAACATACCGACTATGTATCAGTACATCAAAAAAATTTAGGCACAACTCACAATATTATGTGAAGAGTGACTCTATATCCAGATTATTTCAGCTGCTTAGTTTTAATCCTGATCTGTGATAAGTTATTCCATTAGAGAACCAAGTGTGATCATTTGCCTGACTTGCTGCCTAGTAGCAGACCTGTCACGTTTATTTATTTATTGATTTATTTATTTATTCATTCATACGTACTAATGAATGTGGTCAAAGCTTTACATGTTGCACATGGTAACACACAACCTCACCACAGGTGGCAGTGCAGTAGAAACAAAACAAACGGTTAAAGTCTCGCCATTCATGCTTATTCACAAAAAAGGTGGATTCCCCCAACTGACAGCTTCTCTTTGGAGGCGGTTAATAGTTGAGTTGAGTCCTCAATTCAATTTCGCGTCATGAAATATAAACTGGTAAATACTGTGTTAGATGGAGGCTCACTGTCCTGAGCTCCGCCCACTGGATGACCATGAATCTGACTATAATGTATATAAAGTGTTCCTGTCTGAAGCTTAGCATTCATAGTTATAACACGTCGTCCTTCCCTGAGAATGCGAGAGTCGCTATGCCAGGGCAAATATCGATATTTTAATCGTGAGGTAGCCTCTGATTCCCACCCCAGAGCACAGGGTGGTGGCGTTTGTTTCTACTCCACTTCCTCCATGAACATTGAACCTTTCATTGGCCTCATCCATCTATGTGCTCTGCAGTCACATTAATGTGTTTGTTTCTGTTGTGTTTTTTTTTCTCCCATCATGGTTTGTGTCGCTGCTGTGTGACGTGTCTGGCTCCTACTGCTACTCTTCTCTTCTCTTTTCTTGGCCTCTCTCTTTCTCTCCCTCCACTCGTTTCCAACCTTCTCACCTCCTCCCTCTTTCTGACTCCTGATCTTTCTCTCTATCCACTTATCCCCCCTGCATTTATCCCTTCTCTCTTCTCTTTGATGCTTCCTCATTTCCTTTTCTTTTTCTATGGTGTCCGTACCCTCTCCCCTTCTTCTTCTTCTACTCCGATTGGCCGTGAGCAGAGGAGGCTGAAGGTAAATCAGCTTTTTTTTCTCTTTAACAATCACAATGATTTACTTTTTAAATTCAATAACCTCAGTAAAGGAATCGTTTAAGAGTTTTTTAATTGTGTTTGCACGAGTTACTGACACACAGTGCTGATTACACTGGGAGTGTAATTAAGCTATTCATTTAATTTGAAATTGACCTGCTTTTCTCTGCTGTTTAGTGTCAAACATCGACCATGTGGTTTTGGACGAGGATCACTCTGGATCCAGGAGGCTGCAGAACCTCTGGAGGTAACGGACAATAATTTATTTTCACAGATCTTTGATGTAATGTATTTTTGTGCGTCATTGTCCAACTGTGTTTGTGTGATTTGATGTGTTACAGAGACTCCAGAGAGGAGGCTCTGGGTGAATATTACATGAGGAAATATGCCAAGTCCTCAGGAGGAGAGCAGTGAGTAGATTTATTTTCCAACTTCTTATTCTCTATAATTGGTTTTTAATCAAATCTATTTCTGAAGGCTTTTAGTTTGGATGTTTTCTCACAAAAAAAAAATGCAGAACATCACCAGGATTTTCAGAAATAAAAATGTTAACTGTTGCTTCTCTTCCTCTGCGGTGCACAGTCACTCTGGAGGCTCTGAGGAACTGTCCGATGACATCACACAACAGCAGCTGCTTCCCGGTGTCAAGTATGTAAAAAAACAAAACACTCATTCACCAATCAACATCTAGATCAAGAAGATGCTTTAATGTTAAAATGTGTTTGTTGTCATCAGGGATCCAAATCTGTGGACAGTGAAGTGTAAGGTGTGTAACCTTTATACACAAACACTCATTTACAATAAGAAATTTGACATAAAAAACAGATAATGTTGATTTATTTACTTGCACTGCAATATTGCGCAAAACTAAAATATGTGAGATGAGATTACAACATGAGAGAAACTGTCTTCAAAACAGAGCTTATCTTACTTACTGAAAAATAAAGGGGAAATAAAAGCCTCACTAGCTACACTACTACATCAAAATTGCTCAAATAGAATGTCTAAAATCCTCTGACGTGTATAAAACAAAATCAGATTTGAACTTGCCACAAATAGTGTAGTCTCACAAAAACACGAGGAGCTGAGCTTCTGTAGCTTGAGCTTGAGGAACAAACGAGCTGCAGCGCACACGTGATTTTACTCAGATACACACGCACACTTACTTCACCTCAACTAGAAAATACACACACGTCCTGACCTTGTATGTTCTTCGTTGACAGATTGGAGAAGAGCGGGCGACGGCCATTGCATTGATGAGGAAGTTCATCGCCTACCAGTTCACTGACACAGTAAGCAACCTGTTTTATTACATTTTATGACATGTTTGATTACTTTGACGCAGATCCCACAAATATGTGAAAACTGGCATTGTTCGCTTCTGCCGCTCAGGTTTTCTAAATATTTGAACATACTTTATTGAAGATGTTGGTCATCCTGTAGCTGCCATATGTGTGCGAGTAATGACGTGAAAAGATTAGGGTCATAATGGATAAAGTATATAATCAGTGTGGAAACTTTGAGGCTTCCTGCTTTTCTAATCAGATTACTCATCACACCCCCCACAGCCACTGCAGATTAAATCCGTGGTCGCCCCCGATCATGTTAAAGGCTACATTTATGTGGAGTCGTACAAGCAGACGCACGTCAAGTCCGCCATCGAGGGCATCGGGAACCTGAGAATGGGCTTTTGGAACCAGCAGATGGTTCCCATCAAAGAAATGACAGACGTCCTCAAGGTCGTCAAAGAGGTCACCAACCTGAAGCCCAAGTCCTGGGTGCGTTTGAAGAGAGGCCTGTACAGGGACGACATCGCTCAGGTACCAACGAACGCCACCAATGCGCAGAAACGTTTCATAAATTCTCTTCACACACGTTTGATTTCATGGGTTTTGTGTTGTCTTTCCCCTCAGGTCGATTACGTGGAGCTGAGTCAGAACACAATCTCACTGAAGATGATCCCTCGAATAGACCTGGACCGAATCAAGGCCAAGATGAGTCTGGTACGGCAAACTCTCACTCACGCTTTTCTTGCCTCCCAATTAAATGATTAAGAGGATTCAAAGGCTTTATTGTCGTGTACGAAAATAACATGTTTTCTTTGCGACGTAATTTTGTCTTTCACTCTGCCACTGCCTGAACACTAAAACAATATCTTGTTGGAACCACATCTCCACATTAAGCTCTAAAGTGGCCATTCTCATTTATTCTTATGAGAAATGTGTTGTGATTTTTGTGGTTTGGGTTGCTTAAAGTACTTTTTTTACAGTAAAATTTTAGTGGAAGTGGAATGAGAAGAAAATGCCTGGAGAATAGTAATAGATGCTTACTCCCTTGCATAGCATTGCCCAGCAGAAACCAATTATTTACATTATATGCATGATGGTGTGTTTTACAGTTGACTGAAACTGGGGAAAAAACTGTAACTGTGTGCGTCTGTGTTCTCTAGAAAGATTGGTTCTCGAAGAAAAAGTACAAGAGGCCTGCTCAGAGGCTGTTTGACGCTGAGAAGATCAGGTACACACACAAATGCATTCAATCAATGAAGTTAGTGTGACTTTGTAATCAACATAAACTTTCACAGGAACAGGTCTTGCATGTTTCCATTTCAGATATAGTGTCAACTAGTGTTTCAATGGTTATTTTGAAAACTGATGATGATTTGATTGTTAGGTCCCTGGGCGGGGAGGTCAGCCATGATGGAGACTTCATGATCTTCGAAGGGAACCGCTACAGCCGCAAAGGATTCTTGTTTAAAAGTTTCGCCATGTCTGCTGTGGTGAGTGACGATCTGGTCTGTGGTTTCATCCTTAAACTGACGAGTGAAACGTTTCACATCTCAATCAATTGTTTTTTTTCTTCTTCTTTGCATCAGATCACAGATGGAGTGAAGCCCACTCTGTCTGAGCTGGAGAAGTTTGAAGACCAGCCTGAAGGAATAGACCTGGAGGTTGTCACAGAGTCAGGTACTGTATGTTGTTAAAGAGCTGACCAATAATGGTCAAGCTGAAGACGATCAGGACCGAGTGATGTTTCAAACTTCTTTTCACGTTCAGTCCATGTGTATACGATCACTCTACATTAGCATCGGTTTTTATCAAGTCTAAAAGTCAAATGTATGTGTGCGCTTACAGGTAAGGAGCGTGAACACAACCTGCAAGCTGGTGACAATGTGGAGGTGTGTGAGGGGGAGTTGATCAACCTCCAGGGAAAAATCCTGAGTGTGGACGGCAACAAGATCACCATCATGCCCAAACATGAGGACCTTAAGGTACGCACTCACACACTCACACTTAAAACACACAGATAATGTCTGAAGAGTTCTTTGTGAGACCCTGAAAATCAATTAACTCAAAAATGTGAAATGAAGGACCTGAACATCTTCTGATTACTTAAACAGGTTAATCTTCACTGGCAAATTTTCAAAAACCAAAAGGAGTGTTGTGACTCCTCACCCACATAATTTTTTTGTATTTTCTACTCACACCCACACAAGCCTAATGGTCAAATTCCTGTTTGTGCCTGTACACGTACACAGGTATTTCCACATGAAACCCTATATTGTGTTATTCATTCTAAATTCAGATTGGTCCAACTCAAGGAAACATCTTCAAGCCAATGGCCAGAACATCATCATGTCTAATAAAGGGTTATACATTTTAGTTTTCATTTTGAACTAGAGGAATTGCATTAGATTATTATTTAGATGTGTGAAAAGTGGAAAGAAATGCTTAATTCTAAGAAGACAAAGTCTAAATAAAACTTTTTGCAGCTCACACCACTGTTTATTTCTTGGTCCTAAAGGCTCTCAAAGTGATTAATAGTTTATAAGATTAGTTAAAGGCTTCTGTGTTTGGAGCTGCACAGTTTACATCTGGTGTATATCTTGGATGACAGGTTTATACTTGATAAAAAAAAAAAGCTTCCTGCAACATGAGCTGTGTCGAACCAGGACCGCAAAACAAACTCCACCACCAAAAAAAAAGGCACCAAAAGTGAACATACTTGTCTTACTCTGTCCTTCTGTGTGTGTGTGTGTGTGTGTGTGTGTCTGTGTGTGTGTTCTGATGCAGGACCCTCTGGAGTTCCCCGCTCACGAGTTGCGTAAATACTTCCGTATGGGCGACCATGTGAAGGTGATCGCTGGCCGTTACGAGGGAGACACCGGTCTCATCGTCCGAGTGGAAGAGAACTTTGTCATACTCTTCTCTGACCTCACCATGCACGAGGTAAATTTTCACATCATTGATGAGTTTACTGATTAACACAGTGGCGTTACAAGACACAATCAAAACCAAGACTCCTGCGTTTCTCACCACTGAAAATAAACACATTTACTTGTGTGTGTGTGCGCACAGTTGAAGGTGTTGCCCAGAGACCTGCAGCTTTGCTCGGAGACGGCGTCTGGAGTCGATGCCGGGGGACAGCATGAGTGGGGAGAGCTGGTTCAACTTGACCCGCAGACGGTCGGAGTCATTGTCCGTTTGGAGAGAGAGACATTCCAAGTAAGAGTCTCATCTGGGACGTAAAGGGCAGCAAGTCAAAGGTCAGAAGGTAGAAGTGAATGTTAATTGAATGACGCGTGCGTGTCCCACAGGTGTTGAACATGCACGGGAAGGTGCTAACGGTGCGCCACCAGGCAGTGAACCGTAGGAAAGACAACCGCTTTGCTGTTGCGCTCGACTCGGAGCAGAACAACATCCATGTCAAGGACATCGTGAAGGTCATCGACGGGCCGCACTCTGTAAGGTCACGGCTCATTAATCCGAAGTGACATGAAATGCTCCCAGCAGCACTCTGATGTGTGATAATGTGTCTCTGCTGCAGGGCCGCGAAGGCGAAATCCGACACCTGTTCCGAGGCTTTGCCTTCCTTCACTGTAAGAAGCTGGTGGAGAACGGAGGCATGTTTGTCTGCAAGACGCGACATCTGGTGTTAGCTGGTGGATCCAAGGTCTGCAACTATTTGGCTGATTTGATTTGTAAATCTGGACTTCTTTCACGTTAGTGCATGAGGACACAGACCGTTTAGATTTCTCAGTTACAGCAAATATTTTTGTGTGGGCTGCAAGGATTGAGCAACCATAGAAATGTGATCTTTGCTAATCCCCTGATTTATTTTCTCTTTCAGCCAAGAGATGTAACCAACTTTACTGTGGGAGGATTCGCTCCAATGAGTCCTCGCATCAGCAGCCCCATGCACCATGCAGGAGGAGGTGAGTGGTGGAACAAAGACGGTTTCTTCAGCTTCTTTGTTGATGTTGAATGAGCAAATGACACTAAGCTGAGCTCATCTTTAAGCCTTGTTAATACTCGCCCGTGACACTGTGGCGCAGGGCCTGCAGACGGCGAGTGACCTACAAGCATGCACGGAGGCGTTTGTGCTCAACGTGTCTTTCGTTGCGGTACTGGCCTCAACGGCAGCGGGCGTACAACCAAAATATTCAGTGAATAAGCAGGAATTCAACATCCACTGCCTAGCAACAGTAATAAACAACTTTCTGCTATTGAATTTTAGGATATCGCTTACGTTGGCTCTGTGTTTCACGTATTGGGAAACTGACGACAGCCATCACTCTTTCCATGGGCTCATCTTTTAAGATAAGATAAGATAAGAATTCCTTTATTCGTCCCGCAGTGGGGAAATTTCCAGTGTTACAGCAGCAAGACAATAAAGATAAGGATAATAAATAATAAACATGCATTACCAAAAAAGAAATAGAATATATAAAGTACAATATATATATATATATATATTAACACTGACTATAAAAATAGGTTTAAAAATAGAATGTAGAATGTACATTACAACCGGTCTGCAGAATATACACAGTATGCACATGGTATTTACAGTGTAAGGAAACAAGGGTGAGCTATTAAAATAAGGATATTAAATAAGAATATGGATATTGCACTGATGAGAAAGCTACAGTATAAAAAATTTGTATATTGTAAGTATATTACACCAATGAAAAATGAACAAATGCCCTTCACAAAGAGATCCCTTATGTTTTTCCACGTCCTACGACAAAAACCATTGTCTTTTTGTAACATGGTAGCAATCTCCTTCCATGAATTTAAGGCCATTTGACTGTCTCGGTGCTCTCGGACAGAAGAGTTGAACCTGCTCGTCCAGTCTTCCCTTCATTGAAAACGAATAGTTGACAATACGGTGACCATAAACCTAGCTCGAGTCAAGTCCCCCATCAGCCCGAGCTTTTAAGAACCTTTACATCTCCCGGACAAGGATCCTCGTGTTGCATGTTTAAAAAATAATTAAAATGTTCTTTAGCCCCATATGAAGCACAGTTGTTCGTCGCTTTCAACGTGGTCCTCTGTCATTGCCCTACAGGTGCGCAGCAGAGAGGAGGAGGAGCAGCAGGAGGAGGAGGAGCTGGAGGAGGAGGAGGAGGAGGTGGAGGTGGAGGCGGAATGGGAAGGGGCAGAGGCCGGAGAGACAATGAACTGATTGGTCAGACAGTTCGTATCTCGCAGGGTCCTTACAAAGGTAAAATGGTGACAGTGCGTGTCATCACAAATTCATTGCTCCTTGTTGTTAAAAGCTTGATGCTGATGGTTTTTTTGCTCTGTGGCCCAGGATACATTGGGGTGGTGAAGGACGCGACAGAGTCAACGGCCCGCGTGGAGCTTCATTCCACTTGTCAGACCATTTCTGTGGACAGACAGCGCCTGACCACCATGTACGTGCTCTGCTTTAATTTTTCCACTCTGCGTTCATGCTTTCACTTCACTCATCGCTTTTACAGATTCTAAGTATTACAATTACGAGTTTCTAACACTACACTGATCCGTCCCTCCCTCCAGGGGAGCTAAGAGACACGGTGGAATGACGTCGGCACATGGACGCACGCCGATGTACGGCTCCCAGACTCCCATGTATGGCACCGGCTCCAGAACGCCGATGTATGGCTCTCAGACGCCAGTGCAGGACGGTAAGATGCAGTCAGTGCTTGTCTGACCACAGAAACCTTATTTTAACATTCTGTATATTAATTTTTGGGGATTTGGATCAGTCAATGGGATGTTTTTGTCTTTTTTTTGCATCTTCTCTACGGTTATGTTGGCTTTTTTGTTCACAATGCAAACTTTTTTCCATGATGTGATCAATAAGAAGTCATTGCAAAGTTGAAACTGAGCAGAACATGTGAATTCACCATTATACATGTGAAGAGGTTGCCTTGGTTTAATCTTGCTACTGATGATACATGTTGATTTACTAACAGTGTGTCATGTATCAGAGTTGATGAAAACAACAGAAGAAAAAAAAGGCAGCTTTAAAATTAATAACAACGTGCGTGTGTTTCTTTAACAGGAAGCCGCACGCCTCACTACGGCTCTCAGACGCCGCTGCACGATGGGAGCAGAACGCCAGGTCAGAGCGGAGCCTGGGACCCCAGCAACCCCAACACACCGTCCAGGTAACACAACACTAATGTGTGTCTGTTTTGAGCAAGGTTCTCTTTAATTTCCTTTCATTCTTCATTAAAAGATTACCATTTTCTACAGAAACGAGGAAGAGTACGACTTTGGCTACGACGACGAGCCCTCCCCCTCCCCACAGGGGTACGGTGGAACGCCCAACCCACAGACCCCAGGTTACCCAGAAGTCCCCTCTCCGCAGGTCAATCCTCAGTACAACCCTCAAACACCTGGCACGCCTGCTATGTGAGTAATTACACAGCCACACACACACACAGATGACTGAGTAAATATTCTTCGTCTTTTTGTCCTCAAATCATCACAATACTGATAAAACTGTGTGTGTGTTTGTGTGTTGCAGGTATAACACAGAGCAGTATTCTCCCTATGCGGCCCCTTCACCTCAAGGCTCTTATCAGCCCAGCCCCAGTCCTCAGAGCTACCACCAGGTGGCGCCCTCACCAGTTGGCTACCAAAACACGCACTCACCAGCCAGCTACCATCCGACACCCTCTCCAATGGCTTATCAGGTAGGACATGGTGATGTAAATGGGAAGCAGGTAACCCGACCTGAAATCAGTATTAAATTCCATCACTTTACCTGGACTCTTGATATCTACACTACAATTCAAAAGTTTGGGGTCACTTTCGTGAAATCTGATGGACTACATGATGAACAGGGACTTTTACTTGTTTGATAGCAGCCATTTCACCACTCAGTGTCTCGAAAGCCTGGAAACAGAACCTTTGAGTTACTTCCACAGGTCTTCTCCTGTTAAATTATCTTTTGACTCACTGTACAATTCTTTTGAAATGAATATAACATTAAATGTATCAGAAATGCACTGACATACATGAAATAAGTTGTGTTGCACTTTAGTGAGAATGTCTTGAAATTTCTCTCTCCACAGGCCAGTCCCAGCCCCAGTCCGGTGGGTTACAGTCCCATGACGCCTGGAGCGCCCTCTCCTGGAGGCTATAACCCTCACACCCCAGGCTCCAACATCGAGCAGGGCGGCAGCGACTGGGTGACCACAGACATCCTGGTCCGGGTGAAGGACTCCTTCATGGACCTGATGGGACAGACCGGTGTCATCAGGAGTGTTACGGTACGGAAAACACAGATTTATACAATCAAAGGAAATCTATGATTTTAATAATTAATCAGTAATTGTAAACAACCTAATTCTGACAGTCCCCCCCCATAGCTTCATGTTTTTAAGTTTAACAGGAACATTCAGTTGGACTCATGAATTGACTGATTTGAGTGTCAAAGGTCACGGTAGTTCACAAAACACATTTTTGACGTCTTGAACATGAAAGCACCTTGTACGTCAGCAAGAGGATGTTTTATGGGTCTGGAATCAAATGCAGTGAAGACTGAAAAAAAAAAAAACGGGAGCAGAGTATGAATAACCATGTCTTTTTTTGCGTGTGCAGGGAGGGATGTGTTCAGTGTTCATGCAGGAGTCGGAGAAGGTGGTCAGTATCAGCAGTGATCACCTAGAGCCCGTCACACCAACCAAGAACAACAAGGTAACGGTCGCTAACGGGAAGTTTCCCCCAGTTCAGAGAACAATTGATAAGTTACTTGGTTATCTATTTATTTCTTTGAGAGTGAGCAGTGTTGATGACTCTTGTTTAAGTTATTGTTTAGGTTATTGTAGGAGATACTGACACAGTCTTACATAAAGCTGACTAACGCTGGCCTTTTTTTATTGCTAAAGTCTGTTTTTTCCTGGTGTGTTTTCCATGTTTTCACTCACGCAGTGACTGTACCTCATACAACCATGCTTCAAAAACACGAACTTTAACGTTTACATTTCCTGTCCCCGCGTGTGCAGGTTAAGGTGATTCTGGGAGAGGACCGCGAGGCAACGGGTATCTTGTTGAGCATCGACGGAGACGACGGTATTGTTCGCATGGAGCTGGACGACCAGCTGAAGATCCTCAACCTGAGGTTCCTGGGACGCCTGGAGCACTGAGAGGCTTCTGAATGAGTGAGACGGAGACAGAGAGAGACAAAGAAAGACAGTGGGACACACGCAGAGTGCAGTGGAAGTACGGAAAAAAAAAAACACAAACTTTGTTGCAGAGCTGATGAAAATTTTTTTTTTTTTTCGACTTTAAAGAAATCACACACACACACACTCGCATAACACGCTGCAGAACACACAAAAATCTCTCCTCTGTTTTTTGTTGTTTTTTTATTTTTTAATTAGAATCACTGTTTCTTATTAGTGCTCTGAGTCTGTTTTTAGATCATTGTTGTTTTGTTTATCCTGGAGTGGGACAGTTAAAAACGACAAAAACACATCCATGTATCGTCAATAAAGTGTGAACCAGTCAATCCACATTTCTGCTTGTGCTTTTGTGGCAACGTTCACGTGTCACGCAGTCATTTGGTGCGTTGGATGATCATGTCCTTTAGGGCCCGTCCACACGGAAAAGGGTTTAGGTGAAATGTTTTTGTTTTAGGGGACCTGAAACTGTATTTTTTGAAAATGTCTCCCACAGTAGGAAAATCTCAAAACGCCGGTTTTGCGCTTCTGCATAGACGGCAAAGAATTAGGAAAACAGGGTTCCTATGTGGCATGGAAAAGTATGGAATTTAATTAGAGTAATTCTAGGTCTGGATAAGTATGGAAAAAGAAAAAAAATTATCTATTATCTATCTATTATATCTATTATCTCACTTTCTAAAATTAAATATTAATATATACAAATCAAAACAAGTTACTAACCCAACATGGCCTCGTCTCGAGTCAGCCACCTATTGTCGTCAGTGTCATGGGTCGATGCAAGTTTTCCGAGGGCTGGCTTCATGAAAAATGAGAGAAGGATTTTAAAACCATAAGCATCTTAACAATTGGTATTCAGGTGTTTAATATTGACTGAAATATCCTCAGAGAAGTCTGTGAATTTGAGTCTGGAAAAGTATGGAATTTTGAAATGGAAAATGTGTAGGAACTCTGGGAAAACGATGACGTCGTATTCCCAGCTCTCTCTTGCAAAGTCATTCATTGCCTTGTGTTTGGAGGCAATGTTTGTTTCGAAGACGCTAGATGTCACTTGAACACGTCCTGTCTTTAGAAATTTAATACAAATACAAACGTACAAAAACAGTCAATACAGTTGGACGGATCTCACTCGTGCGGCAGAATTGTGCATTTCCTTCTTAAAGTATGAAGGTTTATGACAGAAAGTCGATAGATTTGTCTCTTTGATGTCTTCTTCTGTTTTTGATGTAACGTTACAGCACCACTAATAGTGCCGTCATATGTACTACAGCGTTTTGAGTTGTTTCAGGGGTCTGGAAATACAGGCTTCACAGCATGCAATACTCACAATAACAGTAGGGGGCAGTGCAGCCATTTGTCACGTTCATTTGAGAGTTTCCTCTGTGTTTTTTGTTGACAAACTAATTTTGTGCACTTTGAGTGGTTTACCCCCTAGTGGACTACTCCAGTAATGTGCACAACAACAAGTGCGTGAGTTTGTCACAGTGTGAGGAAAAACTGATATATCACAAGTGTAAGTTACAGGAAGTAACATTTTAGGACGTGGAGTTTCGCTGCAGCAAACCAGTCAGAACATAAACACAGGTGAACCACATCCATGCTCACTTCCTCTTTACAGGTTGTGCTTTTGGAGGCGCTGAAACCGTAAGTATTTAGTATCACAGACGTCATGTGACCATATTAGGATTATTGACACCTTGAAGTCGTAGGGTTAGAGTTCCTCATTGGATTTTTAACATTTCTTTGTAACACTTGCTAAATATGTGGAAGCCCTTTAACCGAAATGATAATTTTTAAGGTTAAAATGTAATTATTGTTATCCATCGCAGCATTTTTAGTGGCTTTATTTCTGAGAAGAAGCCCAGTGAGCCGACTCAAATGTGGCTATAAAGAGTAAATAAATAACACAGATAAGTGGATTTAAGATTGTGATTTTCATCAGTATATGTTTATTTGTTTAATAACTTTAAAGAAGCAGTGGATGGAAGTATCCTCACTATCAGGACGTCACATTTGATGATCGACTGTCATTATCACAGGTCTCGTCTGCAGCAGTCGCCGACTCCAACACGCTGTCACTCACACGGCTGCTGTGGCTGCTTGTGGTTTATGGGAAAGTAGTAGAAGGGAAGCTGAGGAGGACAGGGATGTCCAGGAGACAAGATCCATCCTGGACCAGCACCAGTTCCTCCACGGTCCAACCCCGTGTCACCAGGGCAGCCGACGGTCAGGTTTTGAGACAAAGGAACTTTGACCTGAAACCACACCTCTCTCTCCTGAGGTCGAGAGGACGTGGAAGAGCAGAGGTGAGAGACAGTCACCGCTTTACACAAGATTTGTTTTTTTGTTTTTTTCCATCACTGCTGTGGGTCTTTACTTTTCCCCCTAAAGTCTAAATTCTACATGTCACTGGTGTGATGAAGTATTAGAATACTACTCTTTATTCATCTTTTGGCTCATCAGCACAACATCAGGACTGAGTCTGTTTTTGAAGAAACAAGCACACACTTGGAGAAAATCCTCTCTTTTGTGGATTTTGTGGAGGAAATGGCTGGTGGTTGACTACAAGGTTACCACTGCATTCTGTTGCTGTTTATTAATAATAATAATAATAATAATAATAATAATAATAATAATAATGATAATGATAATGATAATAATAATAATAATTATTATTATATTACCTTTCATGAAGTAATGACAAAAATGTGTTTTTTTCCCATAATATTATGACTTTATTCTCCTAATACAACTTTTTTCTCATACGATAACATTTTTCTTGTAATATTATGACTTAATTCTCATTATTATGACATTTTTTTTAATATTAAGACTTTACTCTCGAAACTCTATGACCCATTTAACACAATGGACACTTAACACAGGTGTAAATATTAAAGCGAATGGTGGCTGATTTCCATTTTGCTCTCTCAGTTTCTAGGTGCAGGCTGCTTCACCGTCACCTCTTCCCAATCAAATCATTTATTTTACAAAAACATGTTGCAAATAAGGAAAACGTGACAAGAAATGCATTACTAACACATCTGTCACACATCTGCTCCTGAAGCTCACATCACAGGTTCGGAGCGTGCGCCACGTGAAGATAGATTAGAGTCACTGTTTCACTGAGAACGGAATGGAATGAAGATGGAGGAACTGACCTTACTGTCCGTCACGCACTGTATCTCGTGTTTTTCGCCCAGATGTGGAGCGAGGATGCTGTGCACTTCTGCAACCTGTGCCCACAAACACAAAGACTCACTGTCAATGAAACAACAACACAGTATGAAGGAGGTTGTTTGGGATCTTTGAACAGGGAATGATAGATTATAGCCACTGAACAACAACTCAACAAATTAAAAATCGGTTTGCTATTTTACCTCATCGTTCAACAACCTTTTCCATAGAGGAAATCAGTGTTTATAATAATAATAATAATAATAATAAATGTGTTACCTTGTATGGTTGCTCACAGGATGGAACGATGCCGCTGCCCTCCAGAATTCTACATGACAAACATTGAGCTTTACTTTGAAAGTCTTATTTTAACGTTACATTTGATTCTCCAAACCAAACCCTTTGATTGGTCCAGTTTTTGGTACGTGAACATTTTGGTCCTCACAACTTCAAACGCCTGTGTGAGGATGAGGATGATGGTATTTAATTGGTTAGTTTTACGCGTGCGCCAGTCGCTTACTTTTGGATATCGAAGCGTCCTCGTAGTTTGAGGCAGATCTGGAAGTATCTGTGAGGAGAGTTCATCCCCTCGACGCAGGCTGCACACGCACCGTGTTTCCTCCACTCGTCTCTCCTGCGCCACACAAACAAACAAACACACTTGTAACACGACATGCTAAAGAAAATGTGTTTTTGTCACCCACAAGTATCTAAACTCTTATTTCGAAGCCTCGTGACTTGTAATTTGGTCAACATGTTGAGGTTTTGCAAGTTCACAGCTGTCAATCACACTGGTGTCCACTTACATGTCATGCTGACTCATCTATTTTCCTCTAAACAGGAACGTAATTTATACAACTGTGTGTTGTGAACCTGAAACTAGCAAATATGACCTTTAACTCCTCAGAAAGATGATATCTGATGTAAATTTGCCCCCTGGTGGCCACTCAATATATTTTTACTTCTGGGTTGACCTCATCTGGCAAACCAGAATCTATTTTTATGCACAGTCTATGTTGTAAGGGGCGGGACTTATAACATATACACGAACCAGCCACCAGGGGGTGCTCAAGATGGTTTGTCTTTGGTTTTAGAGGCTTTGGAAGGTTATTATTCCAGGTTGGAGCTGAGTGTTGGTGTCTGTTGGTACCAGAAGTGGAAGCAGCTCTTGGTTTTCACGAAGGACGGCCATTGTTCAGTCAGCTCCGCCTCCAGCTCCTGGTAAAACACGACACAGAGTTTCAGCCTCACAAGGAAGGAGTCGTCGTCAAGTCAGGGTCACAGGTCAACGGTCGGTGCCTCACCTGGACGTCAGATGGGAACATTGGCCAGCAGCTGCAGCAGTGTTTGGCTTTAACAGGCCTACACACACACACACACACACACAGGAGAAGCCGATGAAATCAGATCAACGTAAACACAAAGGTAAGGTTCTCGTGGCGACAGGTGTTTTATGTCCACGCCAGAGGACGGACATGAGAAGAACATGTTGAGTGCTTTTTCTCTTATGTTTAGTTGACGGAGAATGAATCCAAATTCTAATGTAGTATTTGGTGGATTTTATACTTTATTATTATTTATTACCACAGGCCGTGGATGGTCCAGTTGCTGATGCTCTGAGGAATCCTGCACTCTGTCTTGTTGTCCAGAGACTGAGGGACGACAGAAGGACACTTCATGACACGTCCACATCGTCTGCAGACAGTTCAAACCTTTTTCTTTCTTTATTCGCCTACATCTTTTTCCTTATTTACTACCTAATGCTTTTTTTTTTACTTCCTTGCCACCTCGTTTCCTCACTTCTCAATATTTCTCTCCTTATATCTGCCCTTTCTTTACTTCCTCCTTCTGTCTTAAGGTACCTTAAGTTCCTTTCCTTTCACCCTACTTCCCTACCTCCTCATTTCCTTCTTGTATCTTATTTCGTAACTTACTCCTTTGCTTCCTTTCTATTTATTTTCCACACTTATTTTCTTCCTTACCTCTTCCCAAACACTTTTTCCTCTCCTAATTTTCTTACTCATTTGCTCCTGTCCTTTCATTCCAGCCCTCATTTCTTTCTTCTTCTAATTAATAATAATTAATTCTCTTATTATTATTATGAAGACTATAATCATGTCTGACCTGACAGAAACCTCCGGGCCACTGCAGCGTGAACAGGAGACATTTCCAGGTGCAGTATGTTTTGTTGTGCGGCTCTGGTTCTTGGCGGCCATCTTTGTAGTCCTCCTCCCAGTGTGAGGCGCTGACGAGCGCCTGCAGCAGGAAGAAGCTGAGCAGCAGAGGCAGCACTGAGCTCCTCATGTCCTCAATGATCCAAACTTACTTGAAGAATATAAAAAGACCAGATGAACAATACAAAGTTAGACAGTGTGTTTTTGTTGTTTGATACGTTTATATTAAATATAAATATGTATTGATAAGGAGGGAATGAAGATGCAGTAAAGTAAAGGGACAGAAGGAGAGGAAGACGGAGAAAATCTTTACTTTTCCCACTGATACTTAAAGGCACTATATGTAAGAATGTGGCCAAAAACGGTTACTACACTTAAATTCGAAACACCGAGGTCTTTTAGGTTTTGTTTTCTCCGCCATTGTAGCTCAAACGTAACTGGCAACCCGTGTTTGCTCGGCAGCTGAGACTCTACTCACTGCAATGATTAGTAGACAGCTGTAGGTGGCGCCACATGCCAAAACATGATTTCAAAACAAACATGATTTGCAGTCTGCAAAAAAAATTTTTTTAATGCAAATATTTTGTCTGTACTGTTGTTGTTGGTGAGTTCAGTTTGTTATATGAACATTATAACGGCGACCTTGAGTGTCTTGAAAGGCGCCTTAAATATAATGCATTATTATTATTATTATTATTATTATTCCTGAGTCTCTGTGACATATTAGGAGGATTTTATGGCCAGTTGCTTTAGATTTATTACATAATGCACCTTTAAACTACAAAAATCTTTTTAGGTATAGTTTTGTGTTTTATGTAGTTCTTACGTTTCACAAATGCAACAATAATTATATTGTATATATTTACAACTTTAAACATGGCGTTATCTACGGAAACATTTTGAAAAATAATTCATTTTTACAGGTCTGTTTTTATGAGATTTTTTACAGCTCTGTTTTTACGCAATTTTTTTTCAGTTCTCTTTTTACCATTTTTTTTTTCTGGTCCGTTTTTCCCCGAAAAACAAAATGTATTGGTTCTGTCTTTTTACGAGATTTACAAGATTTTTCAAGGAAAAAAATCACGAAAAAAAAAATTAACATTTCGTAAAAAACAGACCCCCAATTTTTTTTTGTGAAAATCTTGTAAAAACGGAGCCTTTTTAAAAACGATTCAGGTGAATGCAGAAAGCTTCTTTAGTTATATTCATGTTATGAGTCAAATAGGTTTTTGCGGCTCCAGAGGAATTATATTTGGAAGGAGACAAAGGGTCAAAATGGCTCTTCTGATACGAGAGGTTGCAAAATCTAATGCGTCACATTTATTTTATTTGACATATTTGCAAAATGAATTAAATTAATTTAATCAGTGAAAGCACAAAAAAATCATTTTGTTGTACTTCAAATAACAGCTTTTCCTCAACAAATTACACATTTTAGGTTTTTTTGTTACTGCATTTTTAGACAGTGTCTCAGTTTGTATGGATGTTTTGTGTGTTCATTTATAATTGCTCAAATAAAGGCACATAAATCATTTAAAAATTAATGCTTTTTCTTTTTTTTTTCCAGATGAGACAAACGTACCCGTGATGAAGCTGCTGCTCTGAGCTCGACGTTCACGCTCTTCGATGATTCACAAAACAGAACCGAGAAATCCAAGTCATCGTGCTTTCATTTGAGCTGCAAAGGTTTTGGGGAAGTAAAACTGTTTCCTGCTCTGACAGGTGTCAGATCAGCTCAGCCAATCGAACGACAGCGCGAGTCCACTTCCTGTCTCCAAAAGGTAAAAATAGTGGACGTCGGTGTACAAATGAAAAAGTGAAGTTTGCTTGAACTTGTTTTTGTACCTTTCTGTACAGCACTTCACGTTCTTTTATTTACCATACAATGACAAAGTTTTGTGTTGTGCATAAAAACAGTGTTTTTATGACTTTTTTGATGCATTTGATGTGTCAAACGTCAACAACATCAAAAAAGTCATAGGAAAATGTGTCAAAAAGTTGTAAAAACATCTTATGATACTATGACAACTTTGCTACTTCTTACTATTATTTCTATAGACTATTACATTTGACACCTTCTCTGTGACATTTAAACAATGTTTTTGGATGTATATACTATGATAATTTTATGTTTTGTTTCTTGTTGGATAGACTTCCATATTCTACTGTATATAAGAAGAATCTGCTGCAGATTCTGGTGATTAACAATACTTTTGCGCGATAGAATCCATCAGAAACACCTGTTCGTTCATTTGCAATAACATTTTTAAAGCAGGACGTCGCAGTTTTGCAGCTGTGTCCTCTGTGCTGTTTGGCCTCTGCAGGAGATCGTAGTTTGGCTCAGATTCAGATGCACTGACACTCTGTGCTGTGTGTGTCTGTGTGTCTGTGTAAATGAGTGTGCGCATGTCCTTGTGAGGGTAAATCGAGGCAGCACAGCTCGGCAAACACAGACTACAGACATGAATCAGCTACTGGTAACTACAGCAGTTTCCTTTCCTGTTGTGTCTGTTTGTTACTGTGAAGCATCTGGAATCTCTTCAGGGGTGAAAGTTTTGTGGAGTTTTGTGTGCGTGTTGTTGTGTATGTGCGCACACGCGTGTGCGCGTGTGAGGGTTAGGGTAAGGCCAGTGACTCTGGGGCCTGATCTTTGCTCTGACCCCCATGGTAGAAATGAGTGCATTTGTGTCATTTCAGCCTCAGTCGCAGTGTATTTACAGAGGCATGAAGACCTCGCATGACCTCGAACACACACACACACACACACACACAGAGAGAGAGTCTACTACATACTTCTGGAGTTACTTAAAGGGATAGTACACTGAAGCTACACTGTTTAATGTACAATAAACCACGCACTACGTATTACTACTTAGCACAACTAGCTATAATGCTAACACATAAGTGTCACGTCCATCTTCCAGGAAAAGTGGGAACGCGTACAACGAGTAAACATCAATCTCATGACCTTGTTGTGTTCATCGTCACTGTCTCATGGGAAGTGTAGTTTGTCAACAGTTGGTAACTACAGATAAACTCTTTGACCTCATTAAACCGCACCAGTTCAGTTAGTTTCTCCCCTTGTGTCGTTGTGACACAAAACTCTGGCGATGAGTTCAGGGAAACTCTGTGTTTCACAGACTCTGCTCAGTTCAACCAAAAAAAAGGCGTTTATGTCCGTGTTCGTCTGCTCAAAGACGACAGACTGTAGAGTGTGGAAATCAGAGTTGAAGTTTGGTACTGTCCACCAAACCCCCGCCCTCAACCGTACGTCCTCTCCGCTCTGCTTCCATTGGTCGAAGTGTCAGGCAGGTTCATCACGCTGCATGACCTCAGTGAACAGTTGAAAAGTCAGACGGCCTCTCTTAAAGAGACAGAGGTCACCTGAACGTAGCAGTCAGAGCAGGAAGTGGTGACCGGTGTCACCTTCATATGTGTCATACCATTCAAATTCATGTTGTTTCTTACTTATTAAACGTATTAAATCACAACAAAGACATTTATTATTATTATTATTATTATTATTATTATTATTATTATTATTATTATTATTATTATTATTATTATTATTATTATTATTATTATTATTATTATTATTATTATTATTATTATTATTATTATTATTATTATTATTATTATTATTATTATTATTATTATTATTATTATTATTATTGGGGCAGCTGTGGCCTAGTGGTTAGGGCTTCAAGCTTGAGATCGGAGGGTAGCTGGTTCGAACCCTGACCTCTCTGCAGCTGAAGTGCCCTTGAGCAAGGCACCTGACCTCCTCACTGCTCCCCGAGCGCCGCTGAATGCAGGCAGCTCACTGCTCTGGGTTAGCATGTACTTCACCTCGCTGTGTGTGTTCACTCACGGATGGGTTAAAATGCAGAAATTGGAAATTAAAAAGGGAATCTTAATTATTATTATTATATATCAGGATGAGTTTTGTTGGTGTCACAGTGAAGAAGAGACTAAAGTCACCTCAGGACATCTGAGGAGCTCTAAGTCCATGTTTGGGTGATGGTTTTCATTTTTCTTTTGATGTGATGTTTGGTGTAAAACAAGAAGAGAAAACAAGCGTTGGTCACATCTGTGAGCTGTGAGATACAAAAACAAGCTGCGAGTCCTCAGAGTCACTTTCTCTTCCTCTCTTCACACACTCATACCTGGACATATTGTGACATCTTAACCAGAACATGACGTTTGATCAACAATGGAAATGTTGTGATCCCACGCACACATTTAACAGGTTAAAACAGGACAAGACAACCTTATTTGAAAATGTTGCAAATATCACTGCATTATACTCATTTGTTATATATTGTATGTTGTTAACATGCAAATTAATTTAACTAAATATAACAAGTGATGAAATGTTATGTTTGTGTGGTAATTTACAAAAAATATGTTAATTCTGGGGTTTTATTTTCATGTAATAAAGTATATTGAATACATTTCTATGTTCTATGTATATTTTTATATTACTGCATTATTTATTTATTTATTTATTTATTACACTTAATTTTTACTGTTTCCTGTTTTGATTGTTTTTAGTTTTGTTTGTTATTTAATACCTATATTCTGTGTAATTCCGTATTATTCTACTGTAAAATCTTTTACAGTATCATCAAATCTTTTTAAAAAAATCATTTCTCCATGAGGGTCAAACAAGGTTATTGGATAATACTGAACAAAAAGATGATGGAAACACAGTCTTTTTGTGTGTTTTGTGTCGGCCTCAGTTCTCAGACTAAAACCACATGTGAATGTGTTGGAAAAGCACGTGTTTTCCAAACACTAACAGTAAAAAGAATAAACCCGTTAAAAGAAAACTGGAGGAAATTAAATGTGACTGTTCTCTCTGAACTTCATCAGGACAGTTTTCATGAAAATGAGTCCAATGTGTTTGTGTGTGTTTTTGTTGTGTTTTTTTTACAGAGAGTTCCACTTTTGGCCGGACGTGCCTTCAGCAGCTCTGCCAGACAAATGAGGAACAAAGTCCCTGAGGCCCAGAAATTCTTCCAGGTAAAAATAATCCAGCTAATTTAATCCAGGTAACATGAAACAGATCAGAGAGGGGGAGGAAAAGTCAAGATCTTACCAGAATCAACAGGGTCACGACCTGAGACTTGTTACTTGTTGTTACTTAAACATTGAATTGCTAAAAAATGCCTGAAAAGAGTGTAAATGATGAATTACTGATTTGTGGAGTTCAACTGGTTTTCATCATTTTTGGGTCAGTCACATTGTTCATTTGTGATTTAATTCTGATTCATTACAAATCAGATTTCATGGTTCAGCTAACATCAGATTTGTATACGAGTCCATGCGATATTAAAGCCGACAACTAAAACTAACACGCGAACGAAGAAAAACTCAACCGAAACGAAGCATTTGCAAAGAATAAAAACGAATAAAACTAGCAAAAACAGTGTTTAACCCGTGTGGTTTCCATGGTTACAGGAGGACAATGGACTGCCGGTCCACCTGAAGGGAGGAACTCTTGATGTTCTGTTTTACCGAGCCACCATGACTCTGAGCATCGCAGGTAACACAAACACAACATGTCCACTGTAGCCTATAGGTCAAAGTTCAGCTCAGGAATTGTGTATGTCATTCATATTTAAAAGTGTGTGTGTGTGTGTGTGTGTGTGTGTGTGTGTGTGTGTACACAGGATCCTTCTACAGTCTGTACTGGCTGTTCATAGCCGCGATGCCTAAGAAGAACCATTAGAGAGAAAACGTTGTTCACCGGGTTCAGTCGGTCACATGACACGTGGATAACGACACTCGGCTCAGTCTGCAACGCGTTGCTTGTTGTGTACAGTAACTACAGTTCATTTGATTTTTTTAAAAATCTTTTCATCGTGAGAGTGGGGAACATGTAAAAATAAAAGAAAAAAGTCACTTCAATAAAATCAATATTCAATATTTTCAATATTGCATTTTTTTTAAGGGTAAGTCAAACCCCACCAGTAGGGGACACTGAATTTTACTGTACAGTTTTTGAGAAATTTCAAATTAAAAGTCCAACGATGACATTTTTTTTTTTTTTTTAAATCGAAGAAATTCCCAAATTTGATTTGCAATAAAAACAAATAATTCCATAAGTTGTGAACAAGACTGGCTCGGTTGTGTTCAGGACATCTATGACTACCACATCTGTACTGGAGGAATTTCAAATTAGAAGTCCTACTTTGACATTGACACAGCAGTTTCAATGCTAATATTTATATTAAAGAATTAATTAATAAAAAAAATAAATATGTATATATATATATATATATATATATATATATATATATATATATACATATATATATATATATATGAGAAGTGTGTAAAAAGAGGTGTGTCCTCATTAGGCAGTGTAGTACAATAATCGTGAACTGATTTGGAGTAATTGGGTTACTGCCTTTATTGAGAAGGGGGTGGAGGCTGCAGTTTCAGGCATCCAATATCACAAAAAAAATATTCACAGTTTAGTATGTCGTCCAAAAAGTAAAACAAAATTGATATTAAAAAAAGTAATCTTTTATTCTCAGAGTAGTTAAAATGTGCTACACAAATACATTTGCCATGTCTCTTTTGATTGAGGTGCCCCCTGGTGGCAGATGCAGTTACATTTTGTACCTTTAATCTTGATCTCATCATTTTTTTTGAGGGTGAAAAATCTCAGTTTTTTTCTGGTTTTCTTGTTGTTGCTTCTTCCTCAGACGAGCAGGTGACCTTGTCAGGTCACATCTTTATTTCAGGAAGCGAATACTCATTTTTTGATCGATGTTCACTTTCTCCAGGGACTGTAAAGAAAATAAAATAAAAATACAGTCTGTAAAATGATTTCCCACATTTAATTATGTAGACTATTTATGTGTTTGTGACTAATTCATTGATTCATTTGGCATATTCAGTCATATTCTAGCAATAAGTTTAGTGTTCTCTATTTTCTGTTATCTAAAAAAAATGGAGCTTTCCACATAGCATAGGATTAATATTCAGCTAATGTTTATAAGTGAGATATTAATAAAAATGAATATTGCTCGTCTCACCCTCCTGAACTCGTCGAAGGAGATGGCGTCGTCTTTGTCCAGGTCGGCCTCTTGGATGGCTCGCTCCACGATGCTCTGCAGCTGCTCCTCAGTCACCTGTTCCTCAGTCGCCTGTGTCTCCAGCATGGCCCGCAGCACCTGTCCGTCACAGCCGGGGACCAATCAGCAGCCAGCAGTGTGTTTCTGACCTGTGAGGGGTTTTTTTTATGCCTACGAACCTGAAGAAGCTCAGCTCTGGAAATCTTTCCATCTCTGTCCTGATCGTACAACTGGAAGGCGACTAAACACACACACACACACACACACACACACACACACACACACACACACACACACACACACACACACACACACACACACACACACACACACACACACACACATTCTTGTACTAGCTGCATACTGAGGACCAGCATTTCCACTTTATAAATCAACACAATTACAAACATCAACTTCACGAATGACATCTATAAAGAACTACTGGTTGTAGTACCATAAAATGTCTGCAGGTGGAGCCCCAGAGCAAAAATGGCTGGAAAACTTTTTTTTTTATTATTATTTTTGGTCCAAAATTTGACAAAAACGTCATACTATACTATGTCGATCAAAATTTTTAAAAATGTTGACCAAAAATTTTTGGTCCAAAAATTGACAAAAACATCATACTATACTATGTCGTCCAAAATTTGAAGAAATCTTTGACAAAAAATGTTTGGTCCAAAATTTGACAAAAACGTCATACTATACTATGTCGATCAAAATTTTTAAAAATGTTGACCAAAAATTTTTGGTCCAAAAATTGACAAAAACATCATACTATACTATGTCGTCCAAAATTTGAAGAAATCTTTGACAAAAAATGTTTGGTCCAAAATTTGACAAAAACGTCATATTATACTATGTCGATCAAAATTTTTAAAAATGTTGACCAAAAATTTTTGGTCCAAAAATTGACAAAAACATCATACTACACTATGTCGTCCAAAATTTGAAGAAATCTTTGACAAAAAATGTTTGGTCCAAAATTTGACAAAAACGTCATACTATACTATGTCGATCAAAATTTTTAAAAATGTTGACCAAAAATTTTTGGTCCAAAAATTGACAAAAACATCATACTATACTATGTCGTCCAAAATTTGAAGAAATCTTTGACAAAAAATGTTTGGTCCAAAATTTGACAAAAACGTCATTCTATACTATGTCGATCAAAATTTTTAAAAATGACCAAAAAATTTTGGTCCAAAAATTTACAAAAACATCATACTATACTATGTCGTCCAAAATTTGAAAAAATCTTTGACAGAAAATGTTTGGTCCAAAATTTGACAAAAACGTCATACTATACTATGTCGATCAAAATTTTTAAAAATGTTGACCAAAAATTTTTGGTCCAAAAATTGACAAAAACATCATACTATACTATGTCGTCCAAAATTTGAAGAAATCTTTGACAAAAAATGTTTGGTCCAAAATTTGACAAAAACGTCATACTATACTATGTCGATCAAAATTTTTAAAAATGTTGACCAAAAATTTTTGGTCGAAAAATTGACAAAAACATCATACTATACTATGTCGTCCAAAATTTGAAGAAGTCTTTGACAAAAAATGTTTGGTCCAAAATTTGACAAAAACGTCATACTATACTATGTCGATCAAAATTTTTAAAAATGTTGACCAAAAATTTTTGGTCCAAAAATTGACAAAAACATCATACTATACTATGTCGTCCAAAATTTGAAGAAATCTTTGACAAAAAATGTTTGGTCCAAAATTTGACCAAAACGTCATACTATACTATGTCGATCAAAATTTTTAAAAATGTTGACCAAAAATTTTTGGTCCAAAAATTGACAAAAACATCATACTATACTATGTCGTCCAAAATTTGAAGAAATCTTTGACAAAAAATGTTTGGTCCAAAATTTGACAAAAACGTCATACTATACTATGTCGATCAAAATTTTTAAAAATGTTGACCAAAAATTTTTGGTCCAAAAATTGACAAAAACATCATACTATACTATGTCGTCCAAAATTTGAAGAAATCTTTGACAAAAAATGTTTGGTCCAAAATTTGACAAAAACGTCATACTATACTATGTCGATCAAAATTTTTAAAAATGTTGACCAAAAATTTTTGGTCCAAAAATTGACAAAAACATCATACTATACTATGTCGTCCAAAATTTGAAGAAATCTTTGACAAAAAATGTTTGGTCCAAAATTTGACAAAAACGTCATACTATACTATGTCGATCAAAATTTTTAAAAATGTTGACCAAAAATTTTTGGTCCAAAAATTTACAAAAACATCATACTATACTATGTCGTCCAAAATTTGAAGAAATCTTTGACAAAAAATGTTTGGTCCAAAATTTGACAAAAACGTCATACTATACTATGTCGTCCCAAATTTGATTTTTTTTTTTTTTGACAAATTGAGTATAGCATGTTATAGGACACAAAGTGAGGACCGGCCAAAATGTCCTCACTCCGTAAAAATGACCTCACTTTATTGGTTAAAAACCCTCACTGGTCCTCAGTATGCCGCAAGTACAAGAACACACACACATATGCAGTGAAGGAGCTGTGACTGTTGGCAGGTCAGAGGTCAGAGGTCACGTATTAATGCTGCACTGACATTTCAGTTTCCTGGTCCTGCTGCTGGCCGGCTCCTGCTGCGTCCCGTCCCTGCTTCGGTTTGGATCTGTGGGACGGAAATGAGCCAGAACCCTGACAAAGGAGGGAAAGTCCAGAGTTTCCCGTCTGTGGAGAAACAGAGAGAGAGGAACAGGAAACAGTTCCTCATTCCTGGTCAGAACAAACAAACAGATGTACTGTAAAGCTGCTGCTGCTGCTGTATTCTAAATTCACTTAATGACGCTAATTTATGCAACTAATGCACACAAGATGGACATTTAGAGCAGGGGCTGGAATAAAATAACAGACTTTGTTACTGTTTGATGTGCTCAGGTGCACCCTTGGTAAATTCCTTCGGGAATTATACAGAACTCCTTATATGGACATCCTGGGTGTGTGTCTTTATAGGTCACATAGTCAGGCTTTTTTAAAAATGCGTTTTGTTCGTCTTCTTACATGTTGTTGAAATAAAGTTATGATTTATGTATATTTTTAGCTGTTAAATAAAGTACCAATAATTGTGCAGAAGTCACAAAATAGAGCGTTTTTCTTTCCTTTTTGTTAATAAAAACGAGCCAAGTGAACTTTGAACTGTGACGTATATTTCCAAATTTCACAAATTCAATCCAAATTCAAACATTTTGTGTACTTTTTGCTCGGTTGTGTTTATATAGCTGGGTTTATTCTAGGTGGTCTAATAAATGTGTTATGCGCTGTATATAAATTCCATATTTTATTTATGGATTTTATGAACTCTTGGTTTCACTTTTCACGCTGACTAGATATAAGATAATAAAACTAAAATTAATATTGTGATTGCAGCATTTTGATTTCCAGGACAGAATAGTCTTCTGGACTCTTCTTGGCTCAATTATATTCCTCCAGGGGGTGAAGCATTTAAACTTATCTGACATTGGTGAGATATAAACATTTTATACATCACATGTGAAGTGATTTTTACTGATTTTTACGACGGTTTGATTCACTGAGAAACTGCTAAAATGATTTGCAGTTGATGGTCAGAGATCAGTGTTTTACTGTAACAGTGCATTTTAAACATGAGCAGCTTGTGAACCCTGGGGAGAAGAAGGCGCCAATGATTCTGTCTCCAATCGGGTTCAGGGCCAAAGCTGGAATGGCTCCAAAATCCTCAGGCCTGAGACAGAGAGAGATAAAGAAAAATAACTTTTTTTAATTCCTTCCTCGTTGTTTTCATAACTTCAGATAAAGACGGATGGACTTGCTTTTATGTTTCGTTCCAACTTTTTCTCTACGAGTTTAAAAAACAAATTGATTGTGATGATTTATTCCACTGACCGGAGTTCTCCTGTCTGATATCTGTCCAGGAAGTTGAATCTCTGATGGAGACGGAAGAGGTGAGCAGCAGAGACTGAAACACACAGAAGAGCTCATCAGTTATGGACATGTTTGTCCATTTGGACTGAAGAGGGTAATTAAATTAATTAAATAGTAAATTAAATTAAAGTGAAGTCTGAGGGTTAAACTGGACCAGGGGTCTGCAACCTGCAGCTCGAGAGCCAAAACGCCCAACACATGTTTTATTAATGAATGAATGAATGAAAATATTTTTGTTTAATGTAATTTTTTTAAATATATATATATATAATTATTTTTTAATTTAACATTTATTTATTTTTATTTTGTATTTGTTTTATTATTATAATTTTTTTTTTTAAACACCTAATTTTTAGGGATCAAGTTGATTAACAAAAGTGTTTTAACTACGTCAAAAGCAAAATTGAAAACTTCCCCAAACTCGACAAAGGTACCACAAACTTTATTTATGTTTGCTCAAGTGTGAGTGTTCTTGAGTAAACTTCAGTAGAAACACTTTATTCTTCATTTATTTAGTATTCATTCATTTTTTTGACTGCAGATCAGTCTCATAGACCCTTTGTACTTTCGAGAAGAGCATCATGTTTGAGGCGACAGTTTTGAGAGTCAGTCACTGATGTGCGAGTGTATCAGTGTGAGCAGGTCAGGGTGTCGACACACAATCTGAAGATAAGACAAAAACACTCAACACCCCCCCCCCCCCCACACACACACACACACATGTTGTTGTTTTTGTGCTTTGACCTTCTTTAAAACAGTTTGTTCATAATAGCGTTTAACAACTTGATGTTTAGTGTGTGTGTGTGTTTGATCTTAGAGATTTAATTTAAGAGAATAAAATATTTTTATACTCTCTCTTCTTCTTCTGTTCTCCTCTTTCATGTCTCACCGAATGTTTTCTTTTCTCCTGAGGAGGAAAAACAAGCACAAGCACAGCGAGATAAATAAATGGATGAACTCACAGTCGGTCTCATGGATGAGTTGTTGAGCTTGTGGGATGTCGTCCATGCGGCTGCTGCTGGAGCCCATCCTGCCACTCACACACTGTGTGTGTGTGTGTGTGTGTGTGTGTGTGTGTGTGTGTGTGTGTGTGTGTGTGTGTGTGTGTGTCTCATGTCTGTGTGTTGTTACCACACCACACAAGTGCTGCTGATGGTGCTCGACCAATGACTGCTCCACTCACAGGTTGTCAGCGACCAATGAGCTGTGACCTGCACAAAAACCACACTCGTTCAAAGTAACTTTGAATGATTTGATATTTAGAAAAAAAATAAAAATACAGTACTTCATCAGACAAAGATAATAATAATACAGATAAGAAACAACCAACCTGACAACAGAAACAAACAGTTTACTTTCAATCAACAACATTAAATGAACTATATATTTCCTGAAGTTTAAAGGCACAACATGTAACTTTCTGCCACTAGGGGGCAAAAGTAAAAAGAGGTAAAAAGTAAGACATGAGGGACTAGGTTGCAAGGACACATATTTGTTTGTGTTTTAAATGTCATTTACACTGCACATGTATCTGTACACAAGGAAAACCAAGCAGTAACGGTGGCAAAAGCTATCGCTAACATTAGCTCAGCGTGTGGATTATACCAATGAAACTTCAAACTGCAGAAAAAAAGTATCGTTGACTCTTCTGACACTGACAGGCGAGCAATCGAGCAAGTTAAACTAGTAAAATATATATCATATATAGTATTGTAATATAATATAACTTAACTGTACACATATAAGAACACATAACACACACATTTGGTTTCTCCCTCTCTAGGGATTAATAAAATGTGTTTATATGTATATATATATATAGGTCTTGTTTGTTTCATACACTTTAATGTGGAATATTTACAGACTGAACCTTTACTTTCTAGCCTACACATACAGTATATAGAGAGAACTGTAATCTGTCAATCACTTCATGGACACTAGATGGAGCCATTTACACACCAGCCGTGTCCTCATGAGTACAGTCTGACGTCACAGTGGTTTCCGTGACTGTATTCGGAGTAAACAATTATACAAACAGTAGATAAACGAATCCTAAGAGAAACAATCGTGAATCAGAATGTTACTGTTTTTATGTTAGTGTAGTGAATTTTAACTTGCTTATAAACCACTGCAGCACAAATAATATTAGAAATGTAGAGAAAAGATCATTTAAAGCTGGAATAATCCATATCTGTATATAAACATCAGATTAAATGATCATGTGACGTTTTAAATAAACAGAGTTTCTCAGATTAAGATCATGGTTTTGGTCTGATTGTAATTCGATTCACACCTGAACTGCTGTGTAAACAAAGACCTGATTACATGTAATCTGTGTTATTGTAGGTTTACCTGCAGTGACCAATAACAGTGAGTGATACTATTATCAGCAACTCTCTCTGCACTTTGACCCAGTTTCGTTTTCATGAAAATACTTTTATTGAGCACAAAGGTGATCGATCACACACACACACGCACAAACGCACACACACATACAAACACACAAAACATGTATCGTCAACTTTGTGTTTAATAAGGAAACAGATGAACTGATATTATAAACATTAATAAAAGAATATTATTTACTTTGCCAAAACGGTGGTATAAAATGCAGAAGTATGTACAAAATAGATGTTACGAATGCTTCCCACCCCAAAACAACATAACAGGAGTCAGATTTATTCCCAATAAGATAATTAACTCTCCCATAATCCTCCTCTTCCTCGCAGATACTTCACACACACAGGTATAGTGACGTTAGATTAAGATGGAGTGAGTAAGATTAGTGACTCTATTTCCAGACTCGCTGATATGACGTTTAATGTCAGGAAGCAGATTTTATGATGATGTGTGGAGCGTCACTTAAGACTTCCGCTAAAATCTAAGCCAGCTTCCTTAACCTCTGGTCAGTTGTTGTTAAGGGGAAACTTGGGCGTTTTAAGGTAAAGTTAATGATTAAAATGTTGCGTCGTTGTTTGAGTAGTTAGTTCTGACTAAGAGGTTCAACGTGGCCTAAATCTCGTCCTGTGAGACCTTGAAGAAGATGCCCGAGCGCATTTTTGCATTTCCCGCGTTTATGTCTGATATAAAATAGTTACAGCCAGGGCCGGTCCAAGCCTCCATGGGGCCCTAGATTTTTGGGGCCCTCTGTTACTGCCAATAATAATGATTATTGATCATTCACACACCTACTATACTAAAGGTATTCTACTTATTCTACTCTGTCACGAATATGAATACACTTGTAAAACTAAACGTGAGCACTTTTTGTTACATGGAAGCAGACACCAGATTTGCAAACTTACAGAAAAAGCTTTTAATTAATATTTGGCAAAATCAGCAACTCCCCCTACTGGTGACACAGAGAATCAATACATAAAACCAAAGTTTTATTACACTCCTGTAATAAAAAGATTGGAACTTTTATATGTAAAAGACACAGCATTAAATAAAATAAACAAACAGATACTTAAATAATAATGTAAATCAACAGAGGCACCTTGACCAAGGTAATAAAAATGGTTTATAAATAAAATATAAAGTTAAATAATCACATCTATTGAAAACATTTTACCATGTAAAAACTAAAACTGAAAAAGCTTTGGTAAAAATGGGGAGAAAAATTCTAAATAAACTTCAGCAATCCAATTTTTTTTTGCGTTAATTGCTCCTGGGGGTCCTCCAGTGGTCACGGGGCCCTAAGCAGCGGCCTAGTTCGCTTATGCCTTGGGCCGGCCCTGATTACAGCTAATACTGTGCACTTTTTTTTGACACACTTTGAGGTGTGTACAGGACAGGTATGACCAAAATAGTTATTTCATTTTATTTTTAATGCACTTTTTGAAGCTTAATTTGTCTTCACCTGCTGCTTTCTGGCTGCAGAACATAATCTGGCCTATAGCTACATTAGCTAAGCATCGCCGCAGGACCTCCTGCAGCCACAGCAGATTCACAGAAAACAACGAAAACACAGAGGAAGAAGACGTGGAGGAAGAGGAATGTATGGAGGGCATGCCTTTCACACTTCACTTATCGTGAAGGAGTTGATTTCCCCGCAACCGTTCGTGTCACACAGCATTGGTGTGATGCTCTGATGGCAAATGATCTCTGATCGCTGTCACTGATTGTCGCGTCTTACCTCTCCCGTTTATAAGAATCCACTCCTCTTTGACTTTCTTTTCCTCCTAGAAGAGAAAGTGCAGGTATGTTTGTTATGTAAAGACAGGTGACAAGTGACAGCCGGGCGGGCGGGCGGGGACACAGATGACAGATCACACAATGAGTCACACGCAACAAGACAAAGAATCGCAGGCTGCTCGACCACAGTTTATTTTAAATGGGTGGAATGGGGTGGAGTCGTTGGTTAAGACCGGTAACCCGTGTAGTGAAAAGAGCACGTGGTCACAAATTCAACTCCACCCCTTGGCAGTTTGTACTCAAGTCCCTTGCAAGTTGCTTTGGATAAAAGCGTCTGTTAAATGACATGTAATATAATGCAAACCTCTGTAGAAATGATGAAGTCAGTGTTCTGTTAATTCATCACGCACAGGTTTGTCGAGTCAAACTGGCCAGAACTGACTGTTGCAGTGTCTCTCAATTGGTACCAATAGTTGTGATTTTCTTCTTTTCCTTCAGCCAAAATTGTCGAATGATACATTAATTAAAGTCGCCATATGTAAGAATGTGGCCAAAAACGGTTACTACATTCAAATTCAAATACTTTTAGGTTTCATTTTCTGACGTAACTGGCAACCCGTGGTTGCTCGGCAGCTGAGACTCTACTGACTGCAATGATTGGTAGACGGCGGTAGGTGGCGCCACATGCCAAAACATGATTTCAAAACATAAACATGATTTGCAGTCTGCAAAATATTTTTTTTAATGCAAATATTTTGTCTGTACTGCTGTTGTTGATGAGTTCAGATTTTATGGCCAGTTGCTTTACATTTATTACATAATGCACCTTTAAGTGGCGACTGATCACACAGAGCTAACGCTAAAGCTCATCAACACCTTTGACAACAACCCACGAGTCATATTTCCAAAGTCCATGCACAGATTTAATCTAAATGATTTATATTGAGGAGACAGTGCGTCTACATATACAATCACAAACAAGTAGATCGTTTTTACATTTGCCGACTCACTGTTCACTGAGCTGAAAGAGACTCTCAAAACATGACAGTGCAAAAAAAAAAACATGTTTATAATGAAACTTCTCAAAAACCTGGTCAGCAGAAAACACTGATGAACAGAATTTACTAAATGCTCTAACTAAAAGTGAACTTCTTGCTATCGGTTTCGGTTAGAAGAAACACCATTCTGAGGAAAACTATTTATATCTTTAAAAAAAAATCTAATGCAATTCTTTCTCCTGCAATATATTGCAATTAAAATGTTTCCCCACTTCCACATTGCATTGAACTTGTGATGTCTATGTAAAAGGGTTTTCATTATTACTCAACACAACACAACTTCCAGAGAACTGATCCATTTGTATTGGCAGCACATTCATTCACAAATGGATCCTTATCATGCAGATGTTATCTCTGTGTGTCAGTTATTTCACCTTAAAATCCACTGCATCGACATGCTGCCGCAGATTTCTCGGGAATTTTCCACACTTCTGTTGTATCTCTGGTCCTGAATAATCTTTAATGCATTCTCTGACCAGAGACACATGTGGGTGTCTCTTTGATGCACATCCGCTGCCTTTAATGGACTGAGCTTCAGTGATAACAGCTGGTGAACTGTGTGTAGGTGCATCCTGAGCAGAACCTCCAAATCATCACGTAACCCGATCTTCATTTACACAACAGTTTCGCCATTCACTCCCAGTCACTCAGCTCATTTTTCTATCACACATCAGCACGTAGACGATCGGAGCCGGGAATCAAACCCCACATCTTTCCTGTCGACAGACGACTCTTCTCTACCACTGAGCTACCGTCTGTTGTAAACAATAAGCGGTGGGGGTCAAAGGTCACCTCAGCCAGGAAAACTTCATTTATTTCCTGCTGGCTCGCAGCCAGAACTCACTCACACAAGTACAAGAACACACACACACACACACACACAAATATGCGCACACACACACACACACACACACACACACACACACACACACACACACACACACACACACACACATTCTTGTACTTGCTGCATACTGAGGACTGGGTTGCTGACAAAGTGAGGACCAGCATTTCCACTTTATAAATCAACACAATTACAAATATCTACTTCATGAATGACATCTACAAAGAATTACTGGTTGCATTACCATTTTTTATTTTTTTAAATTTTTGGTCCAAAATTTGACAAAAACGTCATACTATACTATGTCGTCCAAAATGTGAAAAAAAATTGACAAAAAACAAATTGACCCAAAATTTGACCCAAAATTTGACAAAGCGTCATACTATACTATGTCATCCAAAATTTGAAAAATAAAATTTGACGCAAAATTTTACCCAAAATTTGACAAAACGTCATACTATACTATGTCGTCCAAAATTTAAAAAAGTATTTGACAAAAAATGTTTGGTCCAAACTTTGACAAAAACGTCATACTATCCTATGTCGTCCAAAATTTAAAAAAGTATTTGACAAAAAATGTTTGGTCAAAATTTGACAAAAACGTCATACTATACTATGTCGTCCAAAATTTAAAAAAGTATTTGACAAAAAATGTTTGGTCAAAATTTGACAAAAACGTCATACTATACTATGTCGTCCAAAATTTGAAAAAAAAATTTGACCAAAAATGTTTGGTCCAAAATTTGACAAAAGCGTATACTATGTCGCCCAGAATTTAAAGGAAAAAAAGAAAGACGCAAATTTTTTTGTCCAAAATTTGACAAAAACATCATACTATACTATGTTGTCCAAAATTTTAAAAAAAATTTGACCCAAAATGTTTCATCCAAAATTTGACAAAAACGTCATACTATATTGTCGTCCAAAATGTGAAAAAATATTGACAAAAAACAAATTGACCCAAAATTTGACCCAAAATTTGACAAAGCGTCATTCTATACTATGTCATCCAAAATTTGAAAAATAAAATTTGACGCAAAATTTGACCCAAAATTTGACAAAACGTCATACTATACTATGTTGTCCAAAATTTAAAAAAAAATTTGACCCAAAATTTTTCATCCAAAATTTGACAAAAACGTCATACTATACTATGTCGTCCAAAATTTAAAAAAATCTTTGACAAAAAATGTTTGGTCCAAAATTTGACAAAAACGTCATACTATACTATGTCGTCCAAAATTTAAAAAAGTATTTGACAAAAAATGTGTGGTCAAAATTTGACAAAAACGTCATACTATACTATGTCGTCCAAAATGTAAAAAAAACTTTGACAAAAATTTGTGTGTGTGTGTGTGTGTTCCCTTGTATTTGTTACCTCATTTGGACCTTTTTCTGGCACAAACACTGACCTTGTCTAACCCTTGTTATGGTTAACCCTAGAACACTATCGCTCAAATTCAAAACACCATAACTAACGCCGGGTGATTTCTTTCCCCGAGATAATAAATACACCCAATAAAAAGTAATTGTCGTCAAAATATATCAAAACATGACAATACATGACACATTTGACACATTTGAGTAGTGTTCTTTTATTTAAACTGTGTCATGTCTAACAAAATGAAAGAAAAGCATCATGAGGGGACCATATAAAAATGCTCCAAAATTCACCATCATGCTTTCAATGTACAAAGGGAGTTCTCTTTTGTTGGTCAAATATACTTTGCAACTGAAGGACAACAAAAGGTTGAAAATGTGTCTTATTAAATAAAACTGTTTCTATTTTGGTGAAAAATATGTGGAGAATTTGGTTATATAACCAGATAAGTTATGAGGTGACTCACTCATGTCAAAACATGTCACAGTAGCCATGTTACAGTGACACACATTCATCTGCTCTGAACTCTTAACGTATTAACTTAACATGGTTTTAATGAGTTTCTCTCTCGTCAGAACTCATGCTGACTCATAAGTCGAGAGCCTGTGTTGACCAGATTTGTCAATCCTTCCAATGATGCAGGATGCAGCTATTGTTTGAACCGTCGGCCTCTGGTCACCATCTGGGTGGTATTCTGGTGAAATCTACATCATCGTAAATCTGCCATATCGCCCACTGCTTTATCACACAGCCCTTTTTTGGACTGTAATTTGTAATCCCCTGTGACGGGAAACTTTGATTAAGATATGAAGAAATCCCATTTGTAATAAATTTAATGACCAGATTGCAGTTCTACAGTTTAGCGTTAAGTAATATAAGCGTTAATATAATGTAATTTAAGCATTAATATAATAACGCTTTATAATTTACTGGGTAATTACCCAGTATTTTGGCCATTGTTCTTACCTTCTAATTACAGGTTTATACCAAGTAACACATTTCTGTTACCATATATTTACTGGGTAAATAGCTAGTAATTGGGGGCTGTAGCTACCTGCTTATTACCAGCTTATAACCCAATAATACACTAAAATTCACCATATAGAAACCAGGTAAATACCCAGTATTTTTGTTTACACTTATTGGTCTGTATCCAGTAATGTCCAATAAACATTTAACAAGCTGAGTAGCTCCTGGATTAAAACTATCAACTGTAATTCATTGCGGGGCCGCCAGAAATGTATCTGCGGGCCGCCATTGGCCCCCAGGCCGCACTTTGAGAACCAATGCTCTAAATTGACTGTAGGTGAAAGTGGATGGTTTGTCTCTATGTGGTCCTGTGATGGACTAGCAACCTGTCCAGTGTGTCAGCTGGGATTAGCACCAACGCTGCCTGTGGAGGATAAAGCGGTAGAAGAATGAATGAAAGGTCCCAAATTGAAAAAAAAAATAATCTCAAAACCTCACCCTTGCATTCAACGTGTCTTCTTGCTCACTTTTGTTGTAATTCTGTGGCAGTATGACAGGCCTTTAGAGTTAGCTTGGTGGGGGTTTCCGTGCGTATGAAGACATTTCTTTAAACAATGCTGTGTTTATAGAAAAGCTTTTAAGAGCTAATGACCAGGACAGGTCACAGCCTGGCCCTAACCGGGACAAGAATGTTATTTCCTCTTCTTTGTGTTCTGCCACTGCAGAGGAAAAACGCTGCGTTGAGCCAAAGGATTTCTTTGCAAGTAATGAACTAAACTCGCTGACTTTCAGGAAACGACAGGTGTTCCTTACCTGTGCACATGCAAACAGGCGAACACCCACACACCTGCAGAGAACTTCTGACTAACAAAGAGACAAAGTGTTACAGCACTTTAATTGTGTTGCAAAGTGATTTGCGATGACATTCCAACAGTGACATTTCAGTTTCAGATTTACACAGCAGGTCAAACGGAGCCATGAATCTCTGCTAACTGTCAAGAAGTTCAACGACCTTCAGTGGACATTAAACTCAACTTATTACAACATGAGCCCTGATGTTGCTTAATAAAAGAATGATTTGTTTTAATAGCAGTCTGTTTGTTTTCACGATACCTCTAGTTTCTGTTTGTGGTTGGCAGACGGTGGTGGAGATGTTCATGCTCACCTGAGGATACTCCACGGAACTTCCCAGCATGGGATTAATAAAAAAAATAACGTCTCATTTAATCTGTCATCATATGCTTCTTCTCCTCTTCCTTGTGCACTCTCCATGGGCGACAACACAATGAATTGGAACGTGGATGAAGCCCAAGTGTTATAAATAATCTGACACCAACGAAAAATGTATGAGTTCAATTTTTTTTTTTTTTACGAAATGAAGGAATTAACATGGAAAAAACTGTCATTAAAAAGTATGTGAAAATATAAATGTAAAGAACAATAAAATAGTGTAAATAGCTTTTAAAAAACTATATCAACTTAGTAAAAAAAATACATTACACTGTAAAGGACCCACATTATAAAACATTCATTAAAATACTGTAAATAACTGGAAAAAGTGAGTAAAAAAGATATGCATTACACTGTAAATAATCCTCTCTCTCGTTTTCAACTTGCAGAACGATAACTTCACACAGGTTAAAGTGAGGTGGGGCCCCTTTAGTGAGGTTTCCTACTGAGATGTCATTGCAAATCGCCCATTGTTTTTTAAGGGGGACAAGGAGGCGGCTGGTCACTGCACATTTCAGTAAAAAAAGCCCTCAGGCTCCGAGTGTTGGGGGGCCCCCTATCAGCTCGGGGCCCCAAGCAGTTGCCTGCCTTGCCTGTTCACAAGCTGCGCCTCTGCCTTCTCTAAATGGGGGAAGTCCAGTTAAGGTATGAGCGAGCGCATGTTTGTGTTGTAAAAGTGAAAATGGTTTGAACTGGGTGAAAAGTGACGCCCATTTAAGGATGCCTATTGTGCCTAAAGCCTGTTTTGTTCTTTAGCTCAGTCGTTGTGTAATAAAAGCACATCATCACATTATTTGAAAGTGATCTGGCTGAAAATCCAGAGGCCTTAATCTTAACCCCCTTAATCTTAATCGCTGGGAGTTTCAAGTAACACTGATCCCTCAGCAGGTTCCTGGTTTTCTTTTCTGGTGCTTCGAGATAAATCTTTTGCCATTTACTGTAAATGGAAACGAGCACACGGTAAAGCATCTGTAGCTCTAACGTCCAGATTTAGACTTCCTCTCTTATTTGCTCACCAGCCGGTGACTCAGCTTTCTGAGATTTAACATCGATTACCACGTAGACAGATTACACACGATCCGAGCGAAGCTTCCGACCGTTTCTCTTTTGTTTACTCAGGACGATACAAACACTTCACTTTAGTCTCAGTGTGGAGTAAAACAGCTAAACAAACAAGCTGGTTACATTTTTTTTCTTGTCATTTTCCCAAAGAAAACTGTGGGCGCCCCCCAGTGCTCCACGCATGGAAATGCATTTCTTTCGCAGATGAGTAGAAATTCCAAGGCATCCATCGGAGACAGTTTTCTCAAATAATCAAGGGCTGGTTTTGTAGAATAAATCCCTGATTAAATTGATTTGTAATGAGTTTTTAACTTTTTTAAAAAGGGGGATCAGAGGGTGTGTTCCAACTATCGGGGTATCACACTCCTCAGCCTCCCGGGGAAAGTCTATTCCAGGGTAATGGAGAGGAGAGTTCGGCCGATAGTCGAACCTCGGATTCAGGAGGAAACATGCGGTTTTCGTCCTGGCCGTGTAACACTGGACCAGCTCTATACCCTTCGCAGGGTGCTCGAGGGTTCATGGGAGTTTGCTCAACCAGTCCACATGTGTTTTGTCGACTTGGAGAAGACTTTCGACCGTGTCCTTCGTGGTATTCTGTGGGCGGTGCTCCGGGAGTATGGGGTCGGGGGCCCTTTGTTAAGGGCCGTGCGGTCCCTGTACGACCGGAGCAGGAGCATGGTTCGCATTGCCGGCAGTAAGTCAGACTTGTTCCCAGTGCATGTTGGGCTCCGGCAGGGCTGCCCTTTGTCACCGGTTCTGTTCATTATTTTTATGGACGGAATTTCTAGGCGCAGCCAGGGGCCGGAGGGGGTCCGGTTGAGGGCAGCGGCCGCAGTAATGCGGTCGTTGTATCGGTCCGTTGTGGTGAAGAAGGAGCCGAGCCGAAAGGCAAAGCTCTCGATTTACCGGTCAATCTGCGTTCCTACCCTCACCTATGGTCATGAACTTTGGGTTGTGACCGAAAGAACAAGATCCCGGATACAAGCGGCGCAAATGAGTTTTCTCCGCAGGGTGGCGGATCGCTCCCTTAGAGAGAGGGTGAGGAGCTCTGTCACCCGGGAGGAGCTCGGAGTAGAGCCGCTGCTCGTCCACATCCAGAGGAGCCAGCTGAGGTGGCTCGGGCATCTGTATCGGATGCCCCCTGGACGCCTCCCTCGGGAGGTGTTCTGGGCATGTCCCACCGGGAGGAGACCTAGAAGAAAACCCAGCACACGCTGGAGTGACTACGTCGGTCGGCTGCCCCGGGAACGCCTTAGGGTCCCCCCGGAAGAGCTGGAGGAAGTGTCCTGCAAGAGGAAGGTCTGGGCGTCCCTTCTCAGCTTCAAGAAGTAAGGGTTAAATTAAATTTTCATCAGATTCACTGCAACAAACGGCCTTTTCCTTTTATAAATAAACTATTAAATCAAAGTGCAGGAACATGACTCACTCTCTTACACAATGAACCCGAGATTATGACTGTGTATATAGATCAAGTTCTCGAGTAAAGAGGAGCTTTACTTTCACTTTAGTTTCTAGGCTCGGAGACCGTCTGTGAATTTCGTGTCACATCCAAATGCACAGGTTATTATTACACGTGCGTATTGTTAGCGTTATAGATCTAAGCCATCTGATCGACACGTTATGTCGTCTGTTATGTAAAATTGCTGATTTTCTCGATGGACTTTGGTGTGGTTTCCTTGTTTTGGGCTGTTGCAGAAACATCAAGGCCTTTTCCTAAAGTAAAAGCTTATTTCAAGGCGACTTTAAGGCTTATTCCAACATATTTCTGGTTAATAAATTACACATTTCACCAATTAACTGTATCAAATATTCCACATTTGACTTTTTTTTCCTCAAATCCTTTTTCCCCCCACTGGCAGCCATATGCCTCTCTCACGCTGCTTGTCATTGCGTCGCGTGTCGAAAATGTCATTATCCGTTTAGTTTGGAAAAGAATACAAACTGAAGTTCTGTTCCACTGGCGGCAGGAATTCTCCACTTCGCGTGGAAACCCAGCGGAGTTTTTTTTGTTCTGTGAGTAAACACGGTCAGTTCCCTCTGAATGCCTTTATCAGCCGCACTTGAGGGAAGTGTTTAGATACGACCATTTTAGTTGCCAGTTTGTTTCCTTCAGTTTGTCTACACACGGCTGCGATTCCCCGAATTTTCCCAGGTGGCCTCCGTCATTAAAGGCAAGGTTGTTTCCAAATAATAAACAAAGACGATACACATGCAGCATTCTTAGCATCATGGTTTGTTTCCGGAGTCTTTTCTCAAACATGACTGTTTCTCTGGAGGGGGTTTTTCCAGTGTTGCATGTTGTCGGTGAATGTAACTCGACAGCAGCTGGCCGTGTGGCTCCAGTCAAACTCATTAAACTTCATAGAAGGTGTTGTCCAATGACATGAAAAACATACCAACACAGGGCTATAAATAGATTAGAATGTGATTTATTACTCTGGGTGAGTACACGATTTACTGTTTGAATTATACGTGTGTTTCCCCTCTGCCAACCTGTCTGACGCGATGGTTGTGAACCTGACGCCAGGGTCATACCTTGAGTCTTGAGCAAGCACAATTCACCCGAGGCAACAACAGCTACGCGCTCACCAAGGTAACTCAACGGTGACTGTTTCCTCGTGTTCGCGAGTTACTGTCGCACAGTCACAGGAACGTAGGAACACGCCCCAAAGGAGCGCAGTGTGAAGTGAAAGCGCCGCGGAGATATGCGGCCTCCAGCGCGCTCAACGACTGAACGGCAAACCTCAGGATAAGTAAACAACAAAGAGTCTTTGTGATAAGAGATGTGAGATAACTCGAGCACAAAGCTCTAAAGTCGTGAACCAGGACAGAATATAACGACGCTGTCACTGTGAAACTGTTCATGTGAGAGATTTACGGGAACACAGGAGACGGTCAGTGTGTTTTCATGCATGTTAAAGATAATAATTCTGTTTTCTTTATGTCATGTTTACAAGTTAGTTAGTTTACTTAAGCCCAATTTATACTCCTGCGTAAAGTGCTCTGCGTAGGTTACGCAGAGTCCTCTGCGTCGACGCAGAACCTGTCGAAGAGCCTCTGCGTCGTCTCCGGGTGCACGGAATATTTTTTAAGTGTCCGTCACTCCGTCAAGGGACAACGGAGACGGCAAGAGCTGCGATTGGTCCTCAGGACAGGCCGAGCTAAGCTGCTCTGTGCCGGCTCACAGTGAGCACTGGGCGCTACAGAGGGCGGAGCTGATCCCCGCCGACTTCGTCGCTGCCAAACTATAAATACGTCATATCTTAACACACACAGCACGTTTAGACTCTAAATGGCCAATTTCTCGCCGGCCGCTGTTTCAACAACAACAGTCTTTCTCCCTCGGACACCATTGCTCACTGTAGCCAAAAGCACAACAACCTTGCGCAGCGACCCCTACTGATCGGGCGGGAAATTGCAGCGCCTATCCGTCACCACGACGCAGAAGTATAAAGGCTCGAGTGGTCTACGTGGTGACGCAGATGGATAACGCATACGCAGTCGGAGAAGTATAATGTGGCCTTTAGTCTGACTAACATACCTGGATAATAGTCTGATTACTCCTGCATGTATACACTTAGTCGGACTGGAGTTGGACTTAGCGTTCTGTAAATGCACCAAAATTTCCCTAAAAGGTCGACAAGAAACTGATTCAGTACACACTAACTTATAGAGAGATACGGCGCCACCTATGGAGGCCCAATAGATCCATGTTCTCCTCCGCATGTATAGTCAGACTAAGGCTTTAGCTGGATTACACTGTGCATCTAAACTGCACTTATCAGTAAAATGTCCTGCAAAGAAAAATAAACACTTCAAGTAATCGCACGTTAAGCAAAATTCTTACTGTGCCGTCACACTCAACAGGAAACACATTTGTCTGTAGAATTGTGTAACTTGAGTAAACAGAACCTGCAAAATGTACACTACCGTTCAAAAGTTTGGGGTCACCCATACAATTTGTTTGTGTATTCCATTAAAAGTCACACTTTTATTCATCAAAAGAGTTGCAAAATGAATAGAAAATATAGATTAGAAATAGCCCCTAGGTTAGAAATAATAATTTTGCCAAAGAACCAGCAAAACTGTTTTCAGCTGTGCTAACATCATTGCACAAGGGTTTTCAAGGGTTTTCTAATCATCCAATAGTCTTCTAAAGCAAACAAACAATGTACGATTAGAACAGTGGAAATGGGCCTCTATACACCTATGTACATATTCCATTAAAAACCAGACGTTTGCAGCTAGAATAGTCGTTTACCACATTAACAATGTACAGAGTGTATTTCTGATTCATTTAATGTTATATTCATTGGAAAAAAGTGCTTTTCCTTCAAAAATAAGGACGTTTCTTAGTGAGCCCAAACTTTTTTAACGCTAGTGTATCAGTTCTATTTCAAGCAAATGTTTCGCTGGAGTTGAGTCATGTTACATTGACAGTGTGTGTTTAAGCTCAAACAACAACACACTCAACAGTGACAGACACCGTGTCGATATATCACTTTAGCAACATAAACAGTTCACGCCACAAGTTCGACCACGACTGCACAAACACAGCTTCTGAGAAACAACTCTGGCACTGTCACACCAACAGGCATGCATATCTATGTGTGTGTGTGTGTGTGTGTGCGTGTGTGTGTGTGTGTGCGTGTGTGTTCTTGTACTTGCGGCATACTGAGGACCAGTGAGGGTTTTTAAACAACAAAGTGAGGTCATTTTTACAAAGTGAGGACATTTTAGCCGGTCCTCACTTTGTTTTCATTGAAATCATTTCCTTAGGTTGTAAACATGCTATATTCTGGTTTTTTTTTTTCAACAGGGGTCTTCAATTTGGAACAAAAACCCGGCTCCACCTGCAGACATTTTATGGTACTGCACTCAGTAGTTTTTTTTATAGATGTCATTCATGAAGTAGATTTGTAATTGTGTTGATTTATAAAGTAGAAATGCTGGTCCTCAGTATGCGGCAAGTACAAGAAAGTGTGTGTGTGTGTGTGTGTGTGTGTGTGTGTGTGTGTGTGTGTGTGTGTGTGTGTGTGTGCGTGTGTGTGTGCGTGCGTGTGCGGCTCACAGTGTCTCTAACTGTCCAACTGTTTCCCCTGAGAGAAGCACATTCTGTTAAATCCACCTGAACTACGTGCCTGGTGGAAGGTTTTTAACCACAGCCTGCACAAGTGTGACCAACTCTGACGGGATTTCGAAACTTGTCTACGACACCATCTGCTCTCTCAACTGGTTTTCGAAACCACAGCTGTAGCGACGCCGACTCGCCGCCGTACGGAAAAGGAAACAAAACAATCCGCTGCGACGGGGGAAATGCGAAGAGACAGAAGTATTGGCGCTCCCCGCTGTCCCTCTGAGGAGGTCGTCCTCTGGACTCAGCTCAGGCAGAAAATCATCGACAGTGATGGAGTTGTCACTTTTGATCACAGAGTGACAATAAAGACTCACAGTGAGCAGCGGCAGCCGGCGCTCAGCGGGAGAGGAGCACCGGCCAGGTCAACCACGCCAGAGCCTATGAAACGGCTTTTCGCTCAAAACACGACACTTCCACATCGCGACAGGAGACCTCTGCGTGTCAAATACTTTATTCGGTCATAATTAGGTGTTGAAAAACTCAAAAAAGTGACAAACACGAGGCGGACGGACAAGAGACCGTGCTCACACCTCACGCAGCAGCTCATCTGTTATCGTATCTGTTCCACACAAGTGGGATTGGTGTCACACCTGAGTTACAGCAAGGACTTTCCAGTTTCCACAGAACAGAAAACAAGAAACACAAACATGCTGTGAATTTCAGAATAAAAAGGGTTTGATGAAGAACTTCCTGCTCCGAGTGCAAGCATGAAGCTCATTAACTGTCCTATTTTACGACAAAGTCTTGCCGAGTTAAATTATTTTATTATAAACTTTCACTCTGAAAACAGAAGCTGAGGCCGAGGGAGGAAACAGGAGCAGCAGCAGGTCGGCGCTCGGCTACTGAGGCTGAGGCTGAGCTGCAGCAGAGCTCAGGTGGAAGCCAAAGGGCCACATAGCTGAGAGGAGCTGAGGCGTGAGGAGATGTGCGGCACATGAATCCTCTCACAGTTTACATGTGAGAGGTCACTCGCCCGTGAAAAGCAGATAAAAGCTACCGCGAAAGCCTGCTGCAGGTTCACTGATGAAGTGATGCTTGAGCGTATGATATGGATTTGCAATAGAAAAACAACAGAATACACAGTTAATAACACAGATTGTGACGAAATTGTGTTAAGGCCACATTATACTTCTCCGACTGCGTAATGCGTTATCCGTCTAGGCGCTGAAATTTCCCGCCCGATCAGTAGGGGTCGCTGCGCAAGGTTGTTGTGCTTTTGGCTACAGTGAGCAATGGTGTCCGAGGGAGGAAGACTGTTGTTGTTGAAACAGTGGCCGTTTCTCACTTTTCTGTGTCACGGAACGCAGTTTTAAGATTATTTGAGGCGAGAAATTGGCCATTTAGAGTCTAAACATGTGCTGTGTGTGTTGAGATATGACGTATTTTTAGTTTGGCAGCGGCGTTATTGGCGGGGATCAGCTCCGCGTCTGTGGACGCTCGGGTGCTCACTGTGAGCCGGCACAGAGCAGCGTTATCTCGGCCTGTCCTGAGGACCAATCGCAGCTCTTGCCGTCTCCGTTGTCCCTTGACGGAGTGACGGACACTTAAAAAATTTTCCTTGCAGTCGGAGATGACGCAGAGACTCTACCACAGGTTCTGTGTCGACGCAGAGGACTGTGCATAACCTACGCAGAGCACTTTACGCAGGAGTATAAATTGGGCTTTAATGAACATCATCACCATTACTGAAACAAATCAAGAGTTCTTCTATGATGCAAATAAAACAACGTTCTTCATAATGCAAAAGTAATACACTCAACAAAAATATAAACGCACAAAGAAAAACTTATTGTAGTTATTGTTGTGTGCGACAAAACAGAGTAACTATCCAAAAATAACGGTATAACTTTATCAATAAAGTGGCTTTAATTTGCGAGCATTAGGATCCATTTCAAAACAAAAGTCCTGGAGTAACGGCAGGAAGAACACAACGGGGGTCGATGATCCAAGTTCACAAACTTCAATAATGTGTGTGACATCACCAGGTTGTCGATCGTGGCCTGGAACGATCGCGGAATGATGCACATTCAGTTGTGTCGCCACAGCTGTAACCCTCAACCCAGCACTCAGCATGTCAACGGCACGCTCCCTGAATGATTTGTGACATCTGTGGCATATTGACAAGTGACAAAAGTCCACATTTTGGTGTGCCCTTTTATTGACCAGACCATAAGGAGTGTGTCTGTGTACTGGTCACGCATATTGACCACCACTCTGCCATTGCTCCATGACTCTGGTGAGTTTAAATATTCAATCTGAGATTGTAGTCAATAGGAGTGGCCAAAGTGACACTGGACTACTGGGTTTGAGCAAAACAAATCATTCCATAAACATATCAAGCATCAAGAATCTGAGCAAATGTCATGACATTCTATTTTTGTTCACCATTTCAAGTTTGTGCGCTTATGTTTTTATCGAGTATAAATATGCTCTAAATCACAAAGGAAGTCCAATAAACCTGTGTCTGCAGCCAGAGAGTAGACTCCTGCTCATAGTTTTGGCTCGTGTTTGCACATATCTTAGATGTTTAATACTGTTCGAATTTCAAATTTAACCCACAACATCTGTCGCTCGTGCTCAACTGCAGTGTTTTTTTTTTCCTAAATAAAGCTTGTTTTTCTTCATTTCAAACTGTTTTAGCATGCGGTCTCTGGCCCTTTAATGATTAACAAATAAGTCCAGACAGACATTTTGAGGCTGAGGTGTTAAAGGGTTAAACAATAAATGTCAGTAATCTGATCGCGTGAATCAGTTAAACGGCTTATCCAGCCCTCTGATGCACATAATTAGTGTCGTTAGTGTTAATGTAATGCCTGCAAAACAAAACATGTTAAGATTAAATCTTACACAATCTAACCACACCATAAATTATGTCTTTATGTCAACACTGACGTCTCCTCATGTCTTATTTTACAGATTTTCTTTGTTCTTTTTGCCCCTGAGCTGTACCTGGAAGCATGATCGGTTCTGCACAAGCATGTTTCAGGACGATGTGCTATCTGTTCTGCGCATATTATTTATTTAAATGTACTTTGACTGGGCAATTAGCCCAAATAATGAACTTGATTTTTATGACCGGAAAAATCACATATTCACATTTGGTACATTAGACATTCAAAAGAAAAGAAAAGCGATTAAAACATTGGATTAATGCGGAGCCCCCGAAGTGACATGAGAGAAAAAAATGATGAAAAAAAAATTAAGAAATTGAAATCTCAAGTTTCCCAAAAAAAATTATGAAAAAAAAAATTGAGACTTTGAAACTCGAGATCTCGAGTTTCCAAAAGATTATGAAAAAAAAAGTTTTTCCCAAAAAAATGTTTTCATAATTTTTTGGAAAGTCAAGATCTCGAGTTTAAAACACGAGATTTAAAAAAAAAAAATTCGTCTTTTTTTTTTTTTTTCTCTCATGTCACTTCGGGGGCTCCGTAGATTAATGTACTCAATTACTCAGTTTTTTTCTCAACAAAATAAATTGTATTTTTGGAATTTTGTCAATAAAGTAATCAAATTCGATCAAAAAAAAATCTGGGTTGTTGCAGAACCGATCATGCTTCCGGGTACAGCTCCAGCACTGACAGCCCCTAGTGGCTATTTAAGGTATTCTTATTTCCTGGCTGGCTTAGGAGGAAACAATTAGGACCAAACAACAGCAGAGCCTGTCCTAATTATTATACCTGACTGGGCAAAGACTTAGAGGAAATACACACTAAGAAATCAAAGTGCGAGACTGTACCTAAAAAGGTACAAATGGATTGTACACATTGTACGAGGACATAAAGGTACATTTTTGCCACTAGGGGTGCAGAAATATTTCTTTAGAGATACAAACAGGTACAAAAAATGTACACATTTTAAAGGTTCAGTCTCAGACTTTGATTTCTTAGTGTGTGTACACACACAGAAACAACAGTCCCCGTTAATGTGATGATGATGGAGCAGCAGCACATTCAGCTTTGAGCAGAAACTGAAACAGAAGTGGTGGGTGGGGCTTCGGTGGTTTTGAAACACACAGGCCAACATACGCCAAATAGGAAATGAATTACACACCCATTACCAGCACTGGCCCCTAAAATGACTTCATACGACATGAACAATGTTCACAAAGTGGTAAACCATTCGCACACGAGCTCCAGGGACACAGATTAGAAACAGTCTGGAGCGGGACACCGTGTTTTTTAAGCTGCTCTGTGGCACAAACAGGACGTGATCTCTCACCAACAGGAAGAGGAAATTGACGAGCAGGAAATGGGTGTCTTCCTTGGAGCGGCTTTTTATAGAAACCCCAAGTCTGGGAGTATAAACTGGCCGACCTGAAGGCTGTTCACCGCAGGAAGCGAAGGAAAACATGTTCCTCTGTGTTAATCAGCTCATTAAGAGTCGCTCCATCTGTGTATTTACTGATTCTGATCAACGTCTCTGCTTTGGTCGAGTTTCCCTGAGAGAGAAAAGTTTTCAGACACGTTTTCGAGTAGTGGAACTTTTTTTTTTACAAGTGTGTTACAGCAAAGACGGGAGTAATTGCGTGACATTTGCATCACTGCCTTTGGTTGCTCTGGATGACATATTTGAACTTGGGTTAAAAGAAAGACGCAGTATTTACATGATTAAGTTAAACAAATTCAAGTGATGCAATATCAAGAAATCGACAGACAGATCATGTGAGAGTCATAGAAGGAGAGACTCAAGCAAATTGAATCCCTTCAAATTCCCACTATTCAAATAAGTTGTGTTTTTATATCCAGTGCTGAACGAACGATTGATTAGAAAACATATTTCAGAAATCTTTCGAAAACGTGTTAAAAGGCGCCATATGTAAGAATGTGGCCAAAAACGGTTACTACAATCGAATTCAAAACACCGAGGTCTTTAAAGGGACACTGTGTAGTATTTATGGGTTTATATGACCCAAAATCCACTTTTTTATACATATTATGTGCTCCTGCATTGTCTAGTCGCTGTATAATAGTTTTTGTTTCATTTTCCTAGTGTTTCAAAAAGTCATGTAAAATAACATGGTCGCGGGCCGCGGTTGCATAGCCACTGTTAGCAGAGAGACGCCATGTTTCTACCGGAGCCTGTAAGGACAAACGCCAGAGAACAAATCAAGCGTCTCTTTACTTGTAGCTGAAGTCCTGCCTCCTCTCTCTCCTCTTCGTCTGCTACGGCCGCGGTAGCTCCGCCCTCTCCCTCGCCTCACGAACCTCATCTGCTGACACGGAGAAAGACGACGAGGACGACATTTGACCGGCTGAGGACACCGTAGCGCTCAGGGAAGGGAGGGGGTGAGCAGAGCAGCAGGTCTTTGTTGTAAATTTCAGCCTCTCCTCTAGATGGCACTATAAACTACTTACTTCACCTTTAAGTTTCGTTTTCTCCGCCATTGTAGCTCAGACGTGGCAACCCGTGGTTGCTCGGCAGCTGAGACTCTACTGACTGCAATGATTGGTAGACGGCGGTAGGTGGCGCCACATGCCAAAACATGATTTCAAAACATAAACATGATTTGCAGTCTGCAAAAGATTTTTTTTAATGCAAATATTTTGTCTTTACTGTTGTTGTTGGTGAGTTCAGTTTGTTATATGAACATTATTCCTGAGTGACATATAAGGAGGATTTTATGGCCAGTTGCTTTACATTTATTACATAGTGCACCTTTAAAACTAAAAATGTTATTGCTATTTATTAGGAAAATAACAAACTAAATTCATCTTTTTATATCCAAATTTGATCTGGCTCACTCTAAGAAGTCAGGAATTAATCAAGCATATATATATATAATAATTCAACCACTAAAACTAATATTTCTATATTATATAACTATACATTTGATATCTTAATCAAGAAAAAAAATTTTCTTTACTATTACTACATTTTATTCTGAAACAGTATAGTGCATAATAATAATAATAATCACATTTTAGCATTAAAAAAAATAGAATTTCAGTTAAAGAGCTTCTACATACAGGTGTATTAACCTTTACAGAAATATAAAATTATTGTTGATAATTACCAGTGCTGTTAATTTAGGGCAGCTGTGGCTTTGGGTGGTGGTCAAATATATGTGTTAGGCACTGTATAATGCTAGTTTTTTCATGTCTTTTCTTGTGAATGTGATCTCTCAAGAATGCCAAGATGGGATCCTTATGAGTTAAGACTTCAAATTATTAGATTTTGGAGACAAGGGAATTTTTTTCAAGGTCAATGCAACCATTTACCACACGTTTTATCACCTGGACACATCTCAGATAAACCTTTAGAGTCAAATTTGGTACAAAACGTTCACCTGGACTCAAGGAGGAATTGGTCATAGGTCAACTGTGACCTCACAGACATCATTTTAAACTGGGGTGCAGATGCTACTGTACAGTAGAGTATGTGGCACACACTACGACACACAGTGGTTTGCATGTCAACGTGACTGGACTCTGACCTTTAACCTCCCGGTGAAGTTGTAGACAGACCTGCCAGCCGTCAAACAGAGGCTCAAACATATTTAACTCCTGATGTTCTTTGTTGCGACTGATCTCTCAGAGCAGTTTTACGAGCTGCAGACGGTTTGACAGACAGGCAGGACAGGTGAGGAAGCGTCTGCTGAGCGCCGTGACCACGTCCAAATCACCACCTCCCACTGTCTCACGGTGAAACACTCACAGTCACATTTTGTGTAACACGTACAGTTCTCACACACATGGACGGCACGCGTCATTAGCTCAGCTTGTGTCTAACGTCAACATGAGTCAGAGAGGAAAACTAAAATCCTTCATTAACTCCAACATGAGACTCACTGACATTCTAGTAAATTCAGAGTTTTAGTTTCATCTGTAAAAGCCTGTAGATGTTATAGAAAATAGAGACAACTAAATACAAATAGAATCATTAAAAAAAAAAAAAAAAAAAAAAACACACAATAACATGCTTTTGTTTTGCTCCTGCACAACAATAAGCACTCAGGACAAAGACTACACACTGCAGACATAACAGGAAGAGCACATGGTAATGATATCAGCAGTCTATAAATCTACTAGGTGAGCATTAGAAGAGCTGTCACAGCATTCACCTCAGCAACACACACACACACACACACACACTTCTGAGTTTTCTAAGTCTGTGAGGACCTCTGTGCTCAAACTTTTACAGATCATCCATTGGGGTCAAAGGAGCTCATTCTAGCATTTTCTTCGTTGGGACAAGACATAATGTCCCCACGAGGAAAAGGTGGTTCGCCAGGGGTGGTCCACACAAGCATAGAAAGAAAAGAGCACACACACACACACACACACACACACATGACTTTAGAGGACATAGCGTTGACTTACATTCATTTCCTGGAGACTTGCTCTGACCTTAACTGACTACCGGCCTAATCCTAACCCTGATCCTGACCCCAGCTTCACTCAAACCAGTTCTTCAGAAATTAGCTTCCGCGTCACTGGGATGAGGTTTTGATTTCCATGAGGACTGCTGGTCCTGACATGGTCCATGCTTATGCCCGAGAAGGGTCCTAATGAGGTGACTAATACAAGAACACACACACACACACATACACACACACACACACACACACACACACACACACACACACACACACACACACACACACACAAACACACAGTGACAGGGACCATCTATCACAACTGCAAAGGCAATCTGCCTCAAAAAGGATGGAATAAATGAATGAATGAACGATCGCAATGACGACATCTACCTGAAACCACTTGTGACCACATACTGCATGTGTTTCCATCATGGCACGGTTCGGTTCGGAGGAGTAAAGCCCTCTGTCAGCTTGTGTTTCCACTGAAATTAGTACCTTACCGATACTAGGTAGGCAGGGTGTGCACTGTGCCCGATGGCTGTGTCAGAACAGACTACAATGGAGGACATCCAGCAGCTCAGCTTTTTTTCCGGTTCGGTTTGTGTCTCAACGAGATGTCAAATCTTTGTATGAGAATATTATATATCCTACGTCTATAGACAGCAGACGTTAAAGAAACACAGAAGTGAGCTCACTGTCGTGGGTCTAGCGCCACCCATACCTTACCCAAGGGAAGGGTACTGAAAAATGGAACGGTTGGGTCCAGTTATTTTGGTACTATTCCTAATGGAAACGCAAAAAAACAGGGTATCCGCCGGGTCTTAAAAAGTCTTAAATACAATAATTTGAATTTAAGGCCTTAAAATGTCTTAAATTCTCCTAAAATCTCATAAAAGGTCTTAAATACAGTTTTGACAGGTCTATTAACGTTACTTTTATTTAAAACATGCATAAACTTCAGTCTCGCTTTGAAATGTTTCCATTTTTGAGGATGCGATAACATAACTGCAACACGGAACTAAAGTAGGTCACCTGTGCTGCCCGGTGACAATTTATCGAGCACCACTAGCTAGTGTGCTGTGCGCGCGCCGCGGTGTGTTTCAGCTTAGCATAGCAGCGGAGAAAACTTATAGAAAGCCCACAGCTAAGCCGAATTGCAAGTTCAACAATTTGTGTCTTCAATTCTCCTTCATGTCTTTTGTACTTTTTTGCCAGTATGGATTTGAAATTGGTCTTAAATTGTATTCATTATGGTCTTTAAAAAAAGTCTTAAAAGTCTTAAATTTGACTTGTTGAAACCTGCGGAGACCCTGAAAAAATGCATACCATACCAAACTGGTCCACTTGGTGGAAACACGGCATAATCTAGGTCTAAACATAAGTCGCGTCCACACGTCGGTCCAAAAACGAAGAACAGAAAATATTATTCCAAACACGTCGGTCCCATCTGTGCGAATAATGAATCAGATTGAAGCCGTCTTTGAAATCACTTACTCACAGCGTTGTGTTACTTTAGCACTTCATTCATCAGGGAAGAGATTTCTCTCCCAGAACCTTCCAGATCAGGCCCGTGTGTGTCAGAGTGAGCATTTTTGTTCAAGGAATATTAAAGTGTCTTCAGCCTGCGTCTTCCTGCCACACTCACTTATGATGATGACTGTTTCACAATAATTGAACAGACAAACAGGACGTGGGGTCAGAGGTTTTCTTGTATGGTGACAGAACTGGAGCGAGTGCTTTTCAGTGGGAAGGAACGTATAAAAGAGACAGATAAACAGATGGAGAAGGATGGTGACATTCAAAAGGTTCAGACATAATTAGCTTGCACTGGTATAGATTTAAATGCATATACCAGAGGGTATAACTCCACATCCACACCACAACTTTGTTGTTGTTTTTGGATCCTGCTGCTAGTTTTGTGTCAACCAGGAATTATTAGTCCAAAAGAACAACAGAATCAGCCTCAGCAAATCCAAGACCACGATCCGACACCGGCACCGCCGTCAAAACCTGAGCAGGTCTGCATCACCTGTAGTTGCACTGTGTCACTTCCGGGTTTTGGGTCGGTGACACAAAAAGAATGAAAATATTGTACTTAAAGGTGAAGTAAGTAGTTTATAGTGCCATCTAGAGGAGAGGCTGAAATTTACAACAAAGAACTGCTCCTCTGCTCACCCCCCCCCCCCCCTTCCCTGAGCGCTACGGTGTCCTCAGCTGGTCAAATGTCATCCTCGTCGTCTTTCTCCGTGTCAGCAGATGAGGTTCGTGAGGCGAGGGAGAGGGCGGAGCTACCACGGCCGTAGCAGACGAAGCGGAGAGAGAGGAGGCGGGACTTCCTGCTACAAGTAAAGAGACGCTTGATTTGTTATCTCGCGTTTGTCCTTACAGGCTCCGGTAGAAACATGGCGTCTCGCTGCTAACAGTGGCTATGCAACCGCGGCCCGCGACCATGTTATTTTACATGACTTTTTGAAACACTAGGAAAATGAAACAAAAACTATTATACAGCGACTAGACAATGCAGGAGCACATAATATGTATAAAAAAGTGGATTTTGGGTCATATAAACACATAAATACTACATAGTGTCCCTTTAATGAGTGAAGAGAAACTGAACCGAGGACGGACACACAGTACATTTTACCAGTAACAAACAATACCATTTACCAACTGTGGGCGGAGCTTTAATTCTGTGGAAAATGTTTGTCTATGCATGAATACCCCGAGGTTAAGGGTGCCATATGTAAGAATGTGGCCAAAAACGGTTACTACATTCAAATTCAACATACCGAGGTCTTTTTGGTTTCGTTTCCTGACGTAACTGGCAACCCGTGGTTGCTCGGCAGCTGAGACTCTATCGGCTGCAATGATTGGTAGACGGCGGTAGGTGGCGCCACATGCCAAAACATGATTTAAAAACATAAACATGATTTGCAGTCTGCAAAAACAATTTTTTTATGCAAATATTTTGTTTGTACTGTTGTTGTTGGTGAGTTCAGTTTGTTATATGAACATTATTCCTGAGTCTCTGTGACATATTAGGAGAATTATGGCCAGTTGCTTTAGATTTATTACATAATGCACCTTTAAAGCTTTAGAAATGAAGAATCAAAAGATGATGGTTTCCCAATAATTCCACCCACAGCTCTTTTGTTAAAGCTCCAGTGTGTATCACTGATAAATGACTGACTTATATTTACATACTTAAAACAACTGACAGAAAAAGTGATGACTTGTCTACAAAGTCCCAAATTCTGTTGAAAATGCGATGTGTTTTCATGACGACATGCAGAGACCGCAACAAAAGGCTCATTTCTTCCTGAAGAGATTGAATTGACTTCAAACTCGTTCGTCATGTACACAACACACTCTTTGTACGCGATCCATGTAAACAAGCTGCAGCGACTAAATATGGTTTGTCGTACACATGACTCCCAGCTGGGCCACGGTGAGAGGAAACATATTGGTTTTTTTGTTTTTTTGAATAAATCCAGGTCCGAATTATTGACGACGACGATGGCGCCAGGAGGTCGTTGTGGGTGACGGCGGGTTAACGAAGTGACAGTCGCACTGGGGCGTTACATGCAGACGAAGTGATGGTTTTTACAATGTGAATCAACACGTTTTGTGATGTTGAGCCGAGACTCTGATCAGAACCACCAGACAATCGGTGTCAGCATGTGTGTGTGTCTTTTCCAAAACAAATATTCACATTAACATCATTCTGCTAATATCTGGATCCAGATTATTCCACTTTAACGATCACGACAACAAACGCGGCGGTTTTCTGGAATAATTTTATCTTATCGTATGGTGACGTTTGCCTGCGAGGAAACGCACACACACCTCGAGCACTGCTAACGAACTAACACATGGAGTGACGCTGCACAATTTCACACAAACGTTTATATAAAGGGACTCATTGTTTCCTCTTCCATTCATCTGGAGCAACATTTGTTTTTATTTCAGTTCAGTGTGCGTTTGTTCTCTCTCTCCTCTAGTCCTTTTTCTTACACAAGCCACACACACATAGCAGATGCTATGATAGAATTAACTGGGGTAAATGATGTGTTAAATGTTCTTCACAAAACTAAAAATGTGGACCAGGAGATACAGATCATTATTTATCTCTTTAATAAACTCACACAAATAGTCACATTTACTGATCAACGTTAAGAATCAAACGAATAACCGAGCAACATTATAAACTTTTTAAAACACTTTTTATTTTGTAAAGTAAAAATGCAACTTGTTTGTAAAAAGTAAGTTATTTGTGAACAAATGCAAAAAGACTTAATGATGTCATAGACAGTATTGCATGTTAAAAGTCTGATTTTAGTCAGACTAAGACAATAATTCAATTGTAAACATGTTAGTCAGACTAAAATTGAGCTAGTCTTGGTCAGACTAACATACCTGGATAATGCGATCCATAGTCCGATTACTCCATATAAACGTATGACGTATAAACTGCAGTACTGTTGCCGGAAAATAACAAACAACACAATGGCGTCCACGAGAGCGTAAGCTACGGGGAAAACCCACTTTTGGACTGACGACGCAAACAGCAGGTACGAAACATACCGCGCACTTGACCTAACCAAATGATTTTCTGAACATTCAAGTAAATTGTACCAAACTAATAAATTGAAATTGAAACATGCTAGCTATCGCCCCATTTAAGCTGGCTAGCTAGCCACGGGCAAACTAGCAACCGCTTTGCTACTTACGTTTATTTTTGGACGAAATCCACCCAGGACGTACATGGTATCCGCGATGTCCAGTCATAAAAGACGACCCAAAAGTTTGATAAAATTGCAATTGTATCAGCGCTTATACGGTACATGTGGGAAATATGGCTCCAGTGGACCGTATCTATGTTCCCCGGGTCCCCCGGGTCCTATGTTCCCCGGGTCCTATGTTCCCCGCTTTGAATGTGACCGGGGAACATAGGACCCTTTCTCGAACCCTAATCCTAACCCTACCCTTTTTCAAAAAAAGGGTCCTATGTTCCCCTGTCACATACAAAGTGGACCTTTTTTGGGAAAAACGGGGAACATAGGACCCGGGGAACATAGGTACGACCACCTTTGGACATATATTTAGTTCAGTATAAATCAAACTTGACTATTAATGCAAAAATAACGAGTTTCACAATCAAATCAATCGTTTTATCCTGTTTTAAATGGCAGTTATTAGTTTGAATGAACAACTGCACGTCACAATTTTTTCAGTTTATAAGCTAGTTACCTGCTAGCGTATAGAGCTAAGCTAGTAGAGAGATACAGATGTACTAATTAATCGATTTTCTCCCCCACATAATACACCTCTACGCCACAACACTGTCTCCTCTGTGGGTGAACAGTGAAGTAACACAACAACCATTCTACAACATCCATTTCTATTTGTGAATTCATGAAATGTGCTGGAAAACTACTTTGGAACAAAAATGAAAGTGCAAGATTCTCATGAAGTGTCTGAGGTCACCGTCAGTATGCGAGCGCTAAATATTTACACCCTGCAAGTCAAACTTTAAAAAAAACACTTATAGTTGATGTGAATACACCCAACCGTCCTGCACATAACTATAATCACTGTCCACTGTTTACGGCCAGTTGTTTTAATCTACATTAATGATGTGCTCTCGATGACTTTCGAGGAATTTAATGTTCAAGAGGGTGGAAAATATGATACGACACGTGGTTTTTACCTTTTCCAGGTTTCATTTTCAAACCAGTTCTCCAAGAATCCTGAATCAGTCAGTGCGTAGCATTGCATTTTGTCTGTGTAAACAGTATATATTACACTACACATGCCAGGATCAGCTCGTACACATCTAAAGATGGAAGTGGACCGAAAACGACAACAACAGTAACAATCTGTGGTCCAGACCGCAGCTGAGCTCTGAACTCAGCCTGATTCAGGCTCGCTGCCCGACTAAATTAATCAGTGATGTGTTGCTTCCCGTCACGTGTGGAATGTGGAGCAATGAAGCAGAAACTTTACCCCCCCCAAAAAAACAAACGTTATGAACATCAGGGAACACTTGAAGCAAAGAACATTCACCCGGATTTTAAAAAGAGAAGATTCTACATGGAGATTCAATTCATGTCCATTTATAGAAACACTATATTGATCATTAATCGCTAAACTCCTGTCCTGTTGAAGTTTTTGTTTAAAGGTGCATTATGTAGTAAATCTAAAGCAACTAAAGCCATAAAATCCTCCTAATATGTCACAGAGACTCAGGAATAATGTTCATATAACAAACTGAACTCACCAACAACAACAGTACAGACAAAATATTTGCATTTAAAAAAAATTTGCAGACTGCAAATCATGTTTACGTTTTGAAATCATGTTTCGGCATGTGGCGCCACCTACAGCCGTCTACCAATCATTGCAGTCAGTAGAGTCTCAGCTGCCGAGCAACCACGGGTTGCCAGTTACGTCAGAAAACGAAACCTAAAAGACCTCGGTATTTTGAATTTGAATGTAGTAACCGTTTTTGGCCACATTCTTACATTAAGTGTTTTTTATGAAGCAGGAGTCTCAAACTGGCGGCCCGGGGGCCCCAATCGATTACATGCGGCCCCCCACTTAATATCATGTTATAATGAAAACATGACCCCTGCTTCATGGTTTTTATGAAGCAGGGGTCTCAAAAATTTGCAGACTGCAAATCATGTTTATGTTTTGAAATAATGTTTCGGCATGTGGCGCCACCTACCGCCGTCTACCAATCATTGCAGTCAGTAGAGTCTCAGTCTTACATATGGCACCTTTAAGCCAAAGAAAGCCTTATTTTTTTAAGGTTCAAATTGGACTAATCATTACATTTGTGTGTGTAATATCCCATCTCTGCTCCCCATTTTCCCTTTCACCCCAACCTGTCTAGGCAGATGCTCCACATCATTTAGTATGGTTCTGTTCAAGATTTCTTGAGGTTTCTGCCTCTTACTATGTACACTGCCTTGAGATAACGTATGTTGCCAATTGATGCTTTACAAACAAAATTTTATTGAATTGATGGTCACACTTTATCGACACACTTTCCACTACATGGTCTTAAAAATCCTGAAAACTTTAGCTTTAGCATTAGCTTTAGCATTAGCCACAGGAGAGCAAATGCTGGTTGTATTTACCCAAAGTAAAGTACTCACACACACCCTGAAGTGACATAAACACAAATAATGTTGTAATATAACATAACAATTTGCTTCAAAGTGATGGACTCAAAGAAACCCCTCAGTTAAAAGTGTTGTCGGTAACTTTAAACTACATAAAATATCCAACACAATAAAAAAGAAAAACTTTGTCAAATGAGTTCACATTAAGCAGATCAGCTGATTTCTCTGTACTTATATATATATATATAATTGTTTCTCTCTAAATCCATAAACTTGAGTAATTTCCCATCACCCCCTGACATTGTAATCCAATGTCATCAAATTCGTCAAAACTCTGCAGTACACAAGTGGCTGCTCCAAGAGTAAATGACCTTACTAGTTACCAAACCTAGGTTTAACACGTACAAAAACCACTTTAACCTGACTTTTCGAGCTCTGTGACACCTGTGAATGCACTAAACTCGTGTGATGTCTCACACGTCACGTGCTAATCCGACCCCTGTACCCTGGTGTTTCTTACCTGAGACTTGTGAACATCTCTGCACACTTTTCATTCAACAACAACAACAACAAACTGAACAGGAACAACCGCCAGGTCAGCTGACTCTTTACCTCACCTGACCACAGACGGCCAATCACAGATGACTGCTGAGTTCAAATGCAGAAAGAAAGTGGGTCATTCCAGAAAAAGCACGTAACTTCCCGACGTTAAAACAAACAAACGGATTTATTAACACAAGGCGGCTTAATTAACCGAAAACCCCCAATTATGTATTTGTCACAATTCATGACAATTAGGGCGATTTCTATGAACTTTCATAACAAACATGTGGCCGTCGATTGTTATCGCTCCTTGACACAAATACACCCCCCTTCCTCTTCCTCTTCCTCTTCCTCTTTTCTCACAGGGACTCGACCATTGTCCTCGCAGCTTTAGCCGTCAACCAGAAACCTGATAACACTGTGACTAATTGATCACTGTTTCTATAAAGATACTCGTTGACTCAAGTTTTTTTTTTCTATTATTATGATTGTGAAATACAACAAAAACAACAACAACAAAAAAAAAACCCCTGTGATAAGATGGTGGTGGGTTCAATCCCACCAGCCGAGTGTGGTTAGACGCACACACACGTCATACAACGGCAGATGACCCCCAGGTCGTCTCTCCATCTTTGAAAGTGTATGCGACTGTTTGTACAGGCCTTTTTTTGTATTTAAAAAAAAAAAACGGCCTGTACATACTCACAGAAATCACTCCTCTCTCTCCCAGGGCTGCGAGAAAAGAAGGACTTTTTCTTCTCGCGAGTGATGTCCGATCAACTAATTCAAATGTTAGCGTATGAGTTCATATGAGGACTAACTTTGTTCTTCTGCCTGAAGAAAAAGAACAAACGTCTCTGTTTTCGTGGAGTATGTACAGGCCTTTATACTCTAGTGGTGGCCCCCAGGGCTCTTTATACCGGGTTGGTCTTGTTTGCAGACCTCTGTGTCTTTTTCAGGTTTCCCTAATAATAATAAGAAGAAGAAGAATTGAAGGCAGCTGGACACTGCCTCCAACTTCTTTAAGCCCCGCCTTTCACACCCAACCAGGCTCTCCTTAGCTCTCCAGTGTTTGATATGCTCGTTAGTTCTGTTCTTTGTTTAATTTACATTGTGTCATATAATAAATTCTTCTTTTCTTACTGGAACGGTGACTTTCACGTGCAGCTGCATGGTCGACACCCTCTCACTCTTCTCCGTCCAGCCATCCATCCATCCATCCGTCCATTTTCGAGCATTCCGTCCTCCACATGTGGGTCGCAGGGGGAGCTGGTGTGGTGCAGCCTGGACACAGAGAAAAAAAACAAAGCATTGCGCTCTCATATTCACACATGTGCCGGAATTAATCGAATCCATAATTTGGGAGGAAGCTTAAGTACCTGGAGAGATCCTGCACACGCTACACACAGAGGGAGGATCCGAACCAGCGACCCCCACCGAGCGGCCCTCGGCGAAACCTGTGGTTGGTTAAAGCCTCTCGTCGCTGGTCGAAATTTGCCAAAGGCTGGAAAGACTCTCGAGGAAGTGCAGAGATCAGCTGACGAACATTATATCATTTAGTTTATAACGAACCCCTCATTTAACTATTTTTAACTTTCTTACAAACATGTTAACATTGTCTCATGTGTCTCTTTGTTCATGCAAAAGTGCGGTTAATGAGCAACAGAGAGAGTGGAGAGTCATTTACATATTTATAAGTACAGTGCGTGTTAAATCAGGCAAAAGTGTTACAGGGATCATTCTCTCTGACTGCACTGTGTGAGCCTGAAACACGAAATCACTCTCACTGGAATTATTTAATTTATGTTTGACAACTGTGACATGCGTAAAAAAAACAGATATGAGCCACCGAACAAAGCAAAAACCTCATAAAATCCACATCATCATTGTTTGTTGTTTTAACTCGTCCTCTGCAGCAGGAAACTGAAGCGTGTATGTTGCTTAGAAGTTATTTCATGGCACGCCAGAGTAGTTCATCTACCCACTGGCGTTTGAACGTGTTCCACAAATAAAATAATTAAAGTAGTGGTGCAGCTTCTTCTGTGTCCCTGTTAAAGCTAAACCAGCAAACATTAAGATATTAGACATGAGAAAACATAGATGTGTATCTTCTGGTGTTTTCACTGATAGATGATCCTCAACCTCAAATGACCTGGGGGCCAATGCTCATCTATTGTGGCCAAGAGGGGGCCGGCCTAGAGAACAAAAAGTGGGGAAAAAAAACTGTTCACAATATCACACATATACTTAAAGGTGAAGTAAGTAGTTTCTAGTGCCATCTAGAGGAGAGGCTGAAATGTACAACAAAGAACTGCTCCTCTGCTCACCCCCTCCCTTCCCTGAGCGCTACGGTATCCTCAGCCGGTCAAATGTCGTCCTCGTCGTCTTTCTCCGTGTCAGCAGATGAGGTTCGTGAGGCGAGGGAGAGGGCGGAGCTACCGCGGCCGTAGCAGACGAAGCGGAGAGAGAGGAGGCGGGACTTCTGCTACAAGTAAAGAGACGCTTGATTTGTGCTCTCGCGTTTGTCCTTACAGGCTCCGGTAGAAACATGGCGTCTCGCTGCTAACAGTGGCTATGCAACCGCGGCCCGCGACCATGTTATTTTACATGACTTTTTGAAACACTACGAAAATGAAACAAAAACTATTATACAGCGACTAGACAATGCAGGAGCACATAATATGTATAAAAAAAGTGGATTTTGGGTCATATAAACCCATAAATACTACACAGTGTCCCTTTAAGGGTGCATTATGTAATAAATCTAAAGCAACTGGCCATAAAATCCTCCTAATATGTCACAGAGACTCAGGAATAATGTTCATATAACAAACTGAACTCAACAACAGTACAGACAAAATATTTGCATTCAAAAAAATATTTTGCAGACTGCAAATCACGTTTATGTTTTGAAATCATGTTTTGGTGTCATGGGGCGCCACCTACCGCCGTCTACCAATCATTGCAGTCGGTAGAGTCTCAGCTGCCGAGCAACCACTGGTTGCCAGTTACGTCAGAAAACGAAACCTAAAAGACCTCGGTATTTTGAATATGAATGTAGTAACTGTTTTTGGCCACATTCTTACATATGGCACCTTTAATAATACTATTTATGACGCCTAAATTAATGTATTACTATCAAAAACATACATTTATTTTAAATTACATAAATAAATAATAGTGTGGACAACTGTAATTATGTATTTATGTACATGTATTTATATATGTAACTGAATGTTGTATATGATACATTTAATAATGGGATAATTATGACCAAATGTCTTATTATTACTGTTATAAAAAACAATGCTAGCAAACACATATTATATTCTAACACCTCGCTGGCAGCTGAGCCTCAGCTACACGCTGTGTTTAAAAGACGGTGAGGTCGTGGGCCGTGTTTTCATTATAACATGATATTAAGTGGGGGGGCCGCATGTAATCGATTGGGGCCCCCGGGGCCGCCAGTTTGAGACCCCTGCTTCATAAAAACACTTAATGTAAGAATGTGGCCAAAAACGGTTATAACATTCAAATTCAAAATACCGAGGTCTTTTAGGTTTCGTTTTCAGACGTAACTGGCAACCCCTGGTTGCTCGGCAGCTGAGACTCTACTGACTGCAATGATTGGTAGACGGCGGTAGGTGGCGCCACATGCCAAAACATGATTTCAAAAATATTTTGCCTGTACTGTTGTTGTTGGTGAGTTCAGTTTGTCATATGAACATTATTCCTGAGTCTCTGTGACATATTAGGAGGATTTTATGGACCGTTGATTTAGATTAATTACATAATGCACCTTTAAAAAAAAACCTTTACTAGCGTAGCCGCTTCATAGATGTGTCAGTTCATCACAAACTAAATATGCTCGTGACCTTCACCGTGACCTTTATGATTATGACTCTATCAGCTCACGTCCCCCTCTTATCTTATTTCATACACACAAACTTCCTCTGGAAGTTTCCGTCCCAGATACCTTTGCCATTTTTAACGTTTCCATCCTCCGGCCGTGGCGGCGGGCGAGCGGCCCCGGGCGAAATGTGATGATGCGAGCGGAGCGCGGGGTGACGGGGGGTTATCGAAGGAGCTGACAGGAGAGGGAGGAGCTGCTTCCGTTCTGCTGAGCTCACATTCCTGGAAATCTACAGCTCAAGGCTGGAATTAATGAATATGAGAAAAACAAAAGTGATCCAAACTTTCACATTCAACCATTTCATAAATGAAAGTCATTTTTGAACTGATCCACATTGTTTACTTTTAAATAACTCATCACATGTTCACATATAGGCCTGACTCAGGTTTGGGCTTCCATCATGTTACCATTGGATCCTGAGTCTCGATTCTCAGGTGATATTTGGTATAAAAAAAATTGATAACAACTGTGGAGGAAAATGTTAATGTTTGAAAGTTAAGAAATTATCCGAAATAGTTTCTATGGAGTTTTCTATGGCGTCAGCATTAGTGTTCCCTGTTAATTCCAGTTAATGAGTGAGTAACTGAAGGACGTACAGAGACAGTGAGACAGACGCTCAGCGAGAAACAGCTGTTACAGTAAATGTTCTCATGACATTCCTCGCTAAACGATAAGCAAACAAACAAACAAACAGCTTCCGTAAATCAAAGTGTTTCCTCATAACTCAACGACCGCCGCTGTGATTATTCCCTCTCTTTAAAGCCTGGGTCTGTAATCTGTGTCTAACACACCGTGAATGTTATTTTTGTCGGAATCCTCTTCACGTACCTGATAGGCAGGAATAATTAAAGTTGTTCTGGAGGGAGGAGGAAAAAAGGGGAAGTGAAGAATAAACATTATAATAACGACCGCTACAAACTACATGATTATACATAATTATATAGGACTATACAGACAGTAGGGTTTTTAAATGTATTGTCTAATTTATTTTTGACTAGTAATTTTTAATTTTTTACTAATTTATTTAAATGACTTAAATCTATAACTGGGTTTAATTAAAAGTCCCCTCTCTCTCTCTCTCTCTCTCTCTCTCTCTCTCTCTCTCTCTCTCTCTCTCTCTCTCTCTCTCTCTCTCTCTCTCTCTCTCTCGCTGTCGTTCTCCAGTTCCCACACTTTGTGGTTGATTGATTGCAGGTTGTAAATTTTCTCTCGCTGTCCGCGACCACAGTGACGATCTCAGGTTTCCCCCTGATAGACATTTACTCCGTTTTCTCCCAAATACACAAACTTTGTGTCATTTACATGTGTTCATGTTTCACTGATGGTTTATAGTACTTTAAGTTGTGTTGTGTGGTTGTTTCTTATGTTTATTATCCGTTAAACTCCCTACAGTGTCCTTGTAGTCACTATCATCTTTCATCAAAATGTAAAAAGGTGTTGTTAAGATGAGAGACTACAGTGGAAATAACATGTCTGAACATTCACATTTAGCGTGTGTGTGTGTGTGTGTGTGTGTGTGTGTGTGTGTGTGTGTGTGTGTGTGTGTGTGTGTGTGTGTGTGTGTGTGTGTGTGTGTGTGTGGTGTGTGTGTGTGTGTGTACTGTCTGAGCGGGACCAGACAGGTGTTGAGGGTGTCTGTTAGACTCATCATCGCCATGGTAATGTCCTCCTGGTCGTCACGCCAACTCATCCTCCTGAAGACGTTTCCCACGATGGAAGGGGTCACAGGTCAGTGCCACGGTGATGCAGGCGGGAGGAGGAGGAGGAAGAGGATTGTGGGAAATACAGGAGGAGAAGAGAAGAAACGTTAACGCTGATGGTGTTTAAACGAAATGTAAACATCTTATACACTTTGTTTGTTCTTGAATATTCGATGTCATCGCACGAACGTGCTGTAAATAACATCAAATATTAAGTTCAAATTTGTATATTGATTTGTCAATGAACACACACAAACACACATACATGTCTTTACTATATTGGACCAGGCATAATGTCCCCACAAGGAAAAATGTCCCCACAAAAAAGGTGTTTTTTCCAGGCGGTGGTCCACACAAGCATTGAAAGACAAGAACATACAGACACACGCACGCACACCAAATCTACATCTTTATCACATTGTGGGGACCACGTTCGGGACCGGGCATAATGTCCCCACAAGGAAAAATGTCCCCACGAAAAAGGTGTTTTGCCAGAGTGTGGTCCACACAAGCATAGGAAGACAAGTGCGCGCACACACACACATCTTCATGTCCTTACCACATTTTGGGGACCACGTTCGGGACCAGGCATAATGTCCCCACAAGGAAAAATGTCCCCACGATAAAGGTGTTTTGCCAGAGTGTGGTCCGCACAAGCATAGGAAGACAAGAGCGCGCACACACACACACATCTACATGTCTTTATCACATTGTGGGGACCACGTTCAGGACTGGACATAATGTCCCCACAAGGAAAAATGTCCCTACGATAAAGGTGTTTTGCCAGGTGGTGGTCCACACAAGCATAGGAAGACAAGAGCACACACACAGAGACACACGCACACACACATCTATATGTCTTTATCACATTGTGGGGACCACGTTCGGGACCGGGCATAATGTCCTCACAAGGAAAAATGTCCCCACAAAAAAGGTGTTTTGCAAGGGTGTGGTCCACACAAGCATAGGAAGACAAGAGCATACACACACAGAGACACACGCACACACACATCTATATGTCTCTATCACATTGTGGGGACCACGTTCGGGACCGGGCATAATTTCCCCACAAGGAAAAAAGGTGTTTTGCCAGGGGCTGGTCCACAGAAGCATAGAAACACAAGCACATTCACACAAACACACACACACCTGAAGTACAAGAGACCATAAAGACCTTTACCTTGTTACCTTAGTGCATTGGTTCTCAAAGTGCGGCCCGGGGGCCAATGGCGGCCCGCAGAAACATTTCTGGCGGCCCCGCAATGAATTACAGTTGATAGTTTTAATCCACGAGCTACTAAGCTTGTTAAATGTTTATTGGACATTACTGGATACAGACCAATAAGTGTAAACAAAAATACTGGGTATTTACCTGGTTTCTATATGGTGAATTTTAGTGTATTATTGTGTTATAAGCTGGTAATAAGCAGGTAGCTACAGCCCTCAATTACTAGCTATTTACCCAGTAAATATATGGTAACAGAAATGTGTTACTTGGTATTAACCTGTAATTAGAAGGTAAGAACAATGGCCAAAATACTGGGTAATTACACAGTAAATTATAGAGTGTTATTATATTAATGCTTAAATTACATTATATTAACGCTTATATTACTTAACGCTAAACTGTAGAACTGCAATCTGGTCATTAAAATTATTACAAATGGAATTTCTTTTTGTTTTTTCCATTTTTTTCCCCTTGGTGGCCCTCAGTCCAATGTTGGGTTCCTAAATTGGCCCTCAGGTATCAACACTTTGAGAACCCCTGTCTTAGTGTAAAGGAAAAGAGAGCAGAGGTTAAAACATGACCTCCATAGACCTTTGTTCTCCTTCTTAAACAGAAGTGTTTCTGCTGGTTACAGATGTGCCTGACTGTGATCATCAGAAGCTGCGCTGCTGTTTACAAGATGAAAAATAAATCAAAGAAATGAGATGAAACAAGGACATGAAACACAACATCTGGTCTGTTCATTGGTTCACTTCAAAAGGAAAAAAATATTAAACTCATATTTTTTTTTTTCTCTACAGCTGATCGCTGATGTTGAAGGAGCAGCTTAAGTCTATGAAATATATTTTTTTTTAAATAGGCCTGTTTTATCTCAGCGTTTTACCACTGGAAACTGAAACGTGTAAACCTCTCATCACAAAGCCCGTGGAGAAAATCAAAATCTATCCAAACACAGAGGTCACAAAATAACACGCTTGAACTCACTGATCTATAGATCTACAAAGATCTAGAACTCCTGTGTGCAATGAAGTGAAGTTGATTTTCTCACTGGACTTTGGTGTGGCAGAGTGAGCCGTTTACGAAGCGCTGTGGAGTTCATCAGCTGTTAGTCACTGTGAAGAACAACTTCCCAGCTACATTCCTCCTCTGTCTCGTTCTTTTTTTTTAACCTTTCTGACCCCCCCCCCACCCCTTTTTCTGTCACTTCCTCCCTGGGCGACCTCTGACCTTCCTGGGTCGCGGCAGCTGATTTTTCCTTTTTGTGGGGGAGCTTGAAGCTTTGCCGTCAGCTCAGTCACGACACACTGCGTGACCTGTGTCAGAACACCACCATGATCCACTTCTGTCCATCATTTCCAGTTCGGGGTGTTAACGCTTCACCAAAGCCACGATTTGGTTTGAACTTCGGTTTTTGACTCACGGTTCGGTTTAAACCTCGGTTTCTAAAAACATACTGAAAACCCTTTTGGAAAACTTCCAGAAGACATGTCTGGATTTTATTAAACACATTAAACAAAAAACACTTATCTTAAGACCAGTCTACATTCAGACGTCTGTCTGTGTGTGTGCGTCTCTTAAGCCCAATTTATTAAGTGCTCTACGTAGGTTACGCAGACCCCTCTACGTCGAAGGAGAGCCTCTGTGTCGTCTCCGAAATATTTTTTAAGTGTCCGTCACTCCGTCAAGGGACAACGGAGACGGCAAGGGCTGCCATTGGTCCTCAGGACAGGCCGAGCTAACGCTGCTCTTTGCCGGCCACTGTGTGCACCGAGGGTCCACAGAGGCAGCGCTGATCACCGCCGACAACGTCACTGCCAAACTATAATACGTCATATCTTAATTAGGGCTGTCAAAATTAACGCGTTAACGCAGGATGATTAATTTGTGGAATTAACGCGTTAATTTTTTTAACGCATTAACCCACTTTCTCACTTTCATCGCGCTACGGGTAGACGTGCAGTTTATGAACAGGCAAGGCGGCGGGCAACTGCTTGGGGCCCCGAGCCGATAGGGGGGCTCCCGACACTCGGAGCCTAAATGCCCCAGTGAGCAGCCGCATCCCCGTCTCCCTTAAACAACAATGACATCTCTGTAGGAAACCTCCCTAAAGGGGCCCCACGTCTCCTCACGTTAACCTGTGTGAAGCTGAAGGAAAATGAAGAGGAGTTATCAATCAGGAAGTTAGAAGAGGAAGAAAAAAAGAGGATGAAGAAAAAAGAAAGAAAGACACAAAGTTGTAAGTGGCGCTGCTGGCGCAGATAATGATATAATCAAAGTTATTTACAGTATTTTATTTATTTATTTATTTATTTATTTATATTGTTTTATAATGTGGGTTCTTGACAATGTAATGTTTATTTTTTACTAAGTTTGTATAGTTTTTTTTTTTTTTAGTTATTTACAGTATTTTATTGTTCTTTACATTTATATTTTCATATACTTTATTTATCTCTCCGTTCCTACAACAATATAAGGTGAAAATTAGAATTTTTTTGGCATATTTACGAATGGTAATTAATCGTGATTAATCGTGATTAATCCACAGCTACCCTGTGATTAATCTGATTAAAAATTTTAATCTTTTGACAGCCCTAATCTTAATACACACCGCACATGATCGGGCGGGAAATTGCAGTATATACCCGTCACCACGACGGAGAAGTATGAAGGCTCGATTCGTCTCCGTGGTTACGCAGTCGGATAACGCATTTACGCAGCCGGAGAAGTATAATGTGGCCTTTACTTGCGTATCTCTCGAACCGAAGGTCCGATTGATTTCAAACTTGACAGGTGTAATGTAAAATATATCCGTAAAAGAAGCACACGTTGGCTTTCGCGGCTCTACTTCCGCTCTCTCTCTCACACAGCACTGTGAGTGAGACATGGTGCCGTGAAGCTAAGGCCCTACATTACGATTTTCGCATCAGCTGGCGACTGGCGACAGCGGGAACCCCGTGTAAAGAGAATTCCCGCTGTCTTCAAATTTTCGCCCGACAACTCAGCGGGAGTCCCCGACAATTTCAAAGTGTGTATAAAGAGAACACGTCAGGCTCGCGAGGGAGGTGAGGGTTTAGGTCGATTAGCAGATAGCGCGCGCTAATTAGCATATACCGCGGGACTTTTGTTCCAAAAAAAAAATGGCGGGGGTGAAGGAGGGCACTGGACGCTGTACGTGGAGCACCTCCGAAACCAAGCGCCTGATCAGTATCCGGTCGGAGGACGAGATCCAGAAGAAGCTGGAGTCATCCAGGAACAAGATGGCCGACGTAAAAATGCAACGGCGGATGCGGGAGAGGCCGGCTACGATCGTACAGTCGAGCAAGTAAAGCGTAATGTAAAGTGGGCCTAAGGCAGACGAATAGGGGACCGTACCTATGTTCCCCGGGTCCTATGTTCCCCGCTTTGTATGTGACCGGGGAACATAGGACCCTTTCTCTAACCCTAATCCTAACCCTACCCTTTTTCAAAAAAAGGGTCCTATGTTCCCCTGTCACATGGTAAAGTAAACATCAGAAATGCTTTACCACAAGCTACAACTAGGAACTACGCTAACTATAGAAATGCAGATCGTCTTACTAGATGGAATTCCTTGGGAATCCACAGTATTGGAACCCTTCTGCATCGTCAGCAGGGATCTCAGGGTCTCAGGTGTTTCACCCCTTAACCTGAACACCTCGCCTGAGTGGGGCAGCGAAGACTGACTAGCCTTCACCTGCAGAAGGGTTCCAACTGTGGGCTCTCTTTAGCCACAGCCATCTTGAGCTGGATTCGGCTGCTGCGGCTATGTCCCTGGTGGCTATCTTCAGCTGTTTGGGTTGCAGCCCCACCCTCTGCAGGAAGTAGCCCACTGATTTTGCGGGGAACCCGCGGCAGCCGACTTCAATGGGATAGCTGATTGCATGCCACCCCTTTAGCACGGCTTCGTCGATTAAGTCCTGGTATTTGGCTTTCTTCAGTTGGTGGGATATGGCCAGCCTTTCTTCCCATGGTACCGTGAGCTCAGCAACTATGATTCCCCTGTCACATACAAAGTGGACCTTTTTTGGGAAAAACGGGGAACATAGGACCCGGGGAACATCGGTACGACCCCATGAAGAGCAACAAACTGAGGTTCAGAACGATAGAATGACCGTTACACCCCCTCTATTTCCAGTTATTATATCACCTGTGAGACGTTGTCAAGGCAACGTCGGATCAGATTTTCGACTGCTTCTGGCGCTGAAATGGCAGCTTAGACGGGAAAAGTGGCTCCGGCATCTGAAACGAGAAAACTCATCATACTTAAGAAAAGGGTCAGGAGGAAACATGCTGAGGTTCCCATGGAAGGAGGGAGAGAGAGAGAGAGAGAGAGAGAGAGAGTGGGGGGTAAAGGCAGAACAGGAAGGCGAGAGAAAGGACTTGATTCATGTCCTCACCTTTATCCTTCCTGTTCCTGTTTCCTCCAACTTTCACACACACACACACACACACACACACACACACACACACACACACACACACACACACACACACACACACACACACACACACACACTCACTTGTCATGAAGGATTGAGCACAGACAGACTGTGTGTATCCAAAACAAGCTGGGAGAGAGAGGCAGAGGGAGGAGGAGAGGTCAAAGTTCACAGACGGTGATGGAGTCATGACAGGTGTCATGTGGTTCTTCTATGTGTGTGTGTGTGTGTGTGTGTGTGTGTGTGTGTGTGTGTGTGTGTGTGTGTGTGTGTGTGTGTTCTCCCCTCTCTGCCTTTCATGTGTCTCAGTCAAGCTTCATGCTCACTTTTCACTTTCTCCCACACTTCTACGCTCCGTCTCACCACTGTCGGCGTCATTTAAAACCTCTTTGTCGAAGCTAAACACATTTAGTCAAACGTCAGGTTTAACGCTGAAGTCAAAGGGAAATGACACACAAACCTCCTTTTACATGAAGAGTTCCCAGATACATGAGTTACCTCGCTATTTACGTAGCGTGCGTCAAGTACAGTGGGTACAGTAAATGGAGAAGGCGCCTGCGTTTGAGAGAAGGCTGAAAAACACGGCCATTTATTTCCCCACTGAGACAGTACGGATCGGTTATTTTGGTTGCGTGAATAATTGTGTGATGTGCCAAAATGGAATGAGCCGTACTTTACCGTCAGTGCTGACTCAACCGTGTGTATCTCCTCGTGAAAATCTACGCGGGCTTAAGTCTATGATATCTTGAAAATAAGTTCACCGTCTTAAGTCGTCGTTTGACACGAAACTGGCGTCGCTTTGTAAAACGCTCGCTCTCCTGCACCCAAATCTATGAGGAAAATCTGCAATTTTAGTTTTCAGGGACGAACTGACCAGTGCGTACCCAGACCTATCGCCCTATGTCAGCTGAGATAGGCACAGCAACCCCCCCGTGACCCTCCGGTGGAGGATAAAGTGGTAGATAATGGATGGATGGATGGATGGAATTTGCAGGGACACGGAAGTTGTTCATCTACGACATGGGTGTCAAACTCTGGCCCGTGTAATTTCATTTGGCCCTTGAGGCAATATCAAATTAACATTAGAGCTGGCCCGCCGGTATTATACAGCGGCAATCGCGCTGAGTTTAGCCGGCGATTTGACGACTTTGATGGTCAGTATAGTGGTATTTTCAAATTTATTAGCTTGTGGAAAAAGTTAATGTTGATATTTACCTCAGAAGGCTGCAAATAGAAAAGAGGCATTCAATTTTTTATTTAAATTTTATTTGATATGCCATTGATATTTTTTAATTATTATTATTATTATTCGAAACTCGATTTTGCATGTCACTATAAAGTTATATAAGCCTTGCTTGTTCAATATTCAATGCAAAACTTGTTTGGGTCCCTATTAAAAGGTTAATTTGTTCAACCTTGGCCCGCGGCCTTATTCAGTTTTAAATTTTGGCCCACTCTGTATTTGAGTTGACACCCCTGATCTACAACTAGCAAGGCGTAGGTGTAGCGTAATGGTTCCTGTAGATCACTGCTGTCTGCATTTACACCACAACTTGTAACTTGTAAATGACGCACAGCCATAACAAACTATTGTACTCCAGTGGAACAGGCGATGGTAATGCAAAAGTCTAGATGATCACTGTTGTTCACCAATGGATCAATTGGACATTGGACTTACAATATTTTCATTTGTGGCCCCGCAAAAATTCCTTCTTTTGTCGTGAGGGTGGGGGGGGGATAGCAAACCCAAATACAGTATAACGCACATCTGACACACAGGCCCATTAAGCCCCTTTTAGGGCTAAATCATTTCTTATTTAGTTCCTTATCTCTGTGATGGAAATGCACGCAGTAGCCAATAATAGTTCCTTCTGGTTCTATTGTCCCTGCTGTTGAACCTCAGAGGGTCAGACTCAGACTCAGACTCACTGATAGTGTCACTAATCAGACGTATGTTTTGGCCACACAAGCAGTGAACTATTCACAGGGGACTTGAAACCACTAACGGCAAAAAGATGTCAATGTGAAACTTGACCTGTACTGTCTTGCTGGGAATCGGCCAGTTTCCATTTCCACCAGGTGACACTCAGAGAATATACAGTTCAACCTGAGGACAGGAGTGTGTGTGTGTGTGTGTGTGTGTGTGTGTGTGTGTGTGTGTGTGTGTGTGTGTGCGTGTGTGTTTCAGAGACAAAGGCAGCCAGGACAACAGCAGGTAAGCCACAGTCTGGAGTTGTCGCCACACTCCTGCTGTCTGTACGTTTGTGCCCGTGGCCGTTTGGCATGTGGTGCGACAGCTACTCATTAACAAGGCGGCGCTGTATCGATTAACTGAAACACTAAACCGCGAGCGGGAGAGAGTGAAAGTAAAGAAGGAGGGAACGGAGCAAGACGAGATACGAATCAGACGCCGGATTTAAAGTGATAGTGGTGGGGTTTTTTTGAAGTCTGGCTGTGACACATCATCGAGGTATAGATTATTTGGGGGCGCCATGTTCTTAAAGCCCTCAAATATATCGGTATTTGTTGACAGTAACACAAATGCCTGCTCCACACCTGATATAAAAACCCTGGTGACGAACCACTCGTTTGAATCAGGTGTGTTGGAGCAGGGAAACATCTAAACCAGGGGTGTCAAACTCATTTTCACTGAGGGCCACATCAGCATAACGGTTACCCTCAAAGGGCCAGATGTAACTGTCATACAGAATAAATGTAACTAAATGTAACCAAATATAGTGTAAAATAAAGGTAACTATTCCGTAAAATATTGCTAAATAACTTTCTGTATTTATTACTTATTCAAGTTACAAATATGATGCATTATGGATGTCACCCTGTCCGCGGTGGTGATGTCGTCACTTTGCGGGTAACGCGATCGCCATGCATTGTGGGAAATGTGGTTTATGGTCAACGCACGACTTAAAGCAGCATCAACCTATTTTAACAGATTTTTAAGACCAATTAATCACTCGCGGGCCACATAAAAAACACAAAGTGCTTGGAATTCAAGTGTTTAAGTCATGAAAACTGCTTTGCTAGCAGCAGCAGCAATGCCAGTTAGCGTGAGCCTAGCATTAACAAAATATCTGTGTTATATCTCGCAATTAGCTGTTAATATTAAACAGTTAGGAGGGCGACACTAGCAGGGCCAACTATCAACACTTTCATGTGTGAAAAGTGAAGCTATAGAGCAATTTAGCTTATCTAATCTAAACTAAGCCTCACAGCAGGGAAACATGACTTAAGCTAGCAAACTCCACATAGCAGCTCTGATAGATAGTAATAGTGTGTTATTTAAAGACAGAAGTCAGGTTATTCGGGGGGTAATGAAAGCGTTACAACTAGTTTCGCTAACTGCCAAGCTAATGAGCTGATATAGCCTGTGTACACAAGGGACCGTATCTGTTCCCCGGGTCCTATGTTCCCTGGGTCCTATGTTCCCCGCTTTGTATGTGACCGGGGAACATAGGACCCTTTCTCTAACCCTAATCCTAACCCTACACTTTTTCAAAAAAAAGGGTCCTATGTTCCCCTGTCACATACAAAGTGGACCTTTTTTGGGAAAAACGGGGAACATAGGACCTGGGGAACATAGGTACGACCCCCAGCAGCAGCAATGCCAGTTAGCATGAGCCTAGCATTAACAAAATATCTGTGTTATATCTCGCAATTAGCTGTTAATATTAAACAGTTAGGCCAACTGTCAACACTTTCATGTGTGAAAAGTGAAGCTATAGAGCAATTTAGCTTATCTAATCTAAACTAAGCCTCACAGCAGGGAGAAATGACTTAAGCTTGCAAACTCCACACAGCAGCTCTGATAGATAGTAATAGTGTGTTATTTAAAGCCAGAAGTCAGGTTATTCGGGGGGTAATGAAAGCGTTACAACTAGTTTCGCTAACTGCCAAGCTAATGAGCTGATATAACCTGTGTACACAAGGGACCGTATCTGTTCCCCGGGTCCTATGTTCTCTGGGTCCTATGTTCCCCGCTTTGTATGTGACCGGGGAACATAGGACCCTTTCTCTAACCCTAATCCTAACCCTACACTTTTTCAAAAAAAAGGGTCCTATGTTCCCCTGTCACATACAAAGTGGACCTTTTTTGGGAAAAACGGGGAACATAGGACCCGGGGAACATAGGTACGACCCCCAGCAGCAGCAATGCCAGTTAGCATGAGCCTAGCATTAACAAAATATCTGTGTTATATCTCGCAATTAGCTGTTAATATTAAACAGTTAGGCCAACTGTCAACACTTTCATGTGTGAAAAGTGAAGCTATAGAGCAATTTAGCTTATCTAATCTAAACTAAGCCTCACAGCAGGGAAAAATGACTTAAGCTAGCAAACTCCACATAGCAGCTCTGATAGATAGTAGTGTTATTTAAAGTCAGAAGTCAGGTTATTCGGGGGGTAATGAAAGCGTTACAACTAGTTTCGCTAACTGCCAAGCTAATGAGCTGATATAGCCTGTGTACACAACTAGCAAAACACAAAAAAGCAGTTAGACAACGAGAAGCAATTACTCTTCCCAGGAGAAACGTCCTCCTAGCCTCACCTGGGAAATGACCTCCTATCGAGTATCGTATTGGACGAGGAAGGATATGATGAATGATATACATCACAACATCTTCATCATAATGTTTGTATAATGTGTGAGAAAAGTGTTACCATTGTTAGTGTTATTTTTCTAATTTATTTATGAAAAAATATATTTCTTGATTTTGACTGGGACATTAGGCACATTAACATAGACATATATACAATTCTCTTTCATAAATACAAAATTATATACAAAAGGTCAAATTAAATAGGAAAACTATCTTCTGGAGGTTATGTACACATTGCATTGTTTTCTTAACTTAACAAAGATAGTACAAAGACAACATCACAGGAAACACATATTTTTTGGTATCAAATGGATTAGGTAAAAAAATTATTAAATTAAAAAAAAAAAAAACTCACTTTTGAGTCCTTCACTGCTATAAAATGTGTTTCTCTTTAACTGTACAATAGAGTAAACGACACTCAGAGGAGTGAGTGTCGTGTGGGTGTTTACATTGTTTTCCTGTTTACTTGCTCTCACAGCAGCGGTGGATTAAGGCAGCAAAAGAGAAAAGTCATCACATTTAGTTTTTTTTTTCCTCATTTTGATTCATAGAAAAACTTTCTAATAAAAAGAAGGTGTACACTCACAATAAAGACAAACCTAAGGGACTGATTAGTAAAGAGAATCCAGCTTGGCTAGACTCAGGTTTGACTTTGTATAGTTAACACAGATTATCTGTTCACGAGGTCATAGCAGGGGAAAACGGTCGATTGCCGATAGAGATATAAAGTCTCCCCGGTTCACCTGAAACCTCAATCAGACTGGGATTAGGATCTGGGCGAGGACTCAGATTATGATTGTGTCTAAGACTGGAGAGAGAGCCTGTTCCAGATGATCTGAATGAGTTTTCTGGGCTTTTGAAAAGCGGGTTTGATTACGACGTCCACTAAAAAACCTTCGCTGGGTTCCAGAAGAAGAAGAGGCACTTCAAGAGTTTGTAGCTTGGACGGTGATTGTAAGGCGTATGCTCTACTCATAGGCAACAATGTGATGCTTCGCTTCCAAAGAAAACAACAACAACAAAAAAAAGTACGGTGTGAAAACAGGAAGTCACTCAGAAACTGTCCATTTCAGTTTTCTAGATAGAAACGATATGAAGATGAAACAGTCTGTTCTTCAGATGATTAGGAAGCACAGGTGAGGAACCATCTCTCAAATCATCTCTTCACATCTTTCTTTCACGATTGATCCAAAATTCAGATATACAGACAGAAAATTATATTAAGATTTGAAGTATAAAAAAGATAAATAGTGCAAATGATGCCGGACATTCAGTCTTTCATCTTTTTTCTCCTCCTCCACCACTCTTTCTTTTTTTTCTTTTCCATAAATTCGCATCCAAAAAAATCTCAGAATTGGAAAGAAAAAAACCAAAAAAACAAGTCCTTTCTTGTCGTTTCGTTCCACTGAGCGGAGGCAATAAATAATAAATTAAATAATGTGTGTAGGATTAGACCGTCTGGGTGAACTGTCCTCGACAGTAAACGCGTCGTCAGGCCTTCGGCGTGAAAGTTCTTCCACTGGCGCTTCGGAAAAAAAAACTGAAGGTTACACCTGAGAACGAGACAGAGGAACAGAGGTTAGTCGTCGGCATACGATGTGATCGCGTCTTTGTGGTCCAAATAAACAAAACATGCGGGGATTCATTCAAAAAGCTAAGATACTATGTGTGTTTATATGAGGGTGTAGATGCAAATTATGCTTATTATGAAGGAAAACATTTTGCATATCACAGCCTATATTTCTTGCAGTTTTCATGTAAGTTTCCATTTGTTATGGAATCATGACCTTGACGAATCAATCAGACCTTTAAACCATTGGTTCTCAAAGTGCGGCCCGGGGGCCAATGGCGGCCCCGCAGAAACATTTCTGGCGGCCCCGCAGTCAATCACAGTTGATAGTTTTAATCCAGGAGCTACTAAGCTTGTTAAATGTTTATTGGACATTACTGGATACAGACCAATAAGTGTAAACTAAAATACTGGGTATTTACCTGGTTTCTATATGGTGAATTTTAGTGTATTATTGGGTTATAAGCTGGTAATAAGCAGGTAGCTACAGCCCCCAATTACTAGCTATTTACCCAGTAAATATATGGTAACAGAAATGTGTTACTTGGTATTAACACTTATATTACTTAACGCTAAACTGTAGAACTGCAATCCGGTCATTAAAATGATTACAAATGGGATTTCTTTCTGTTTTTTTTCCTTTGGCGGCCCTCAGTCCAATGTTGGGTTCCTAAATTGGCCCTCAGGTATCAAAACTTTGAGAACCCCTGCTTTAAACTGTTGTATGAAATCTGTTGTTGACCTTATTTCAAGGTCGCTAAGTCTTTAAAATATATATTCCAGTCAATGCTAATACATAAAGAGTAATGTAAATATATGACTATACTCCCAAAACTTACATATGTAATAAAAAGCTAAATGTTTGCAATGATGGTGAATTCAGTGACTTCAATGACTCTTTTTAATCTTTTACCAGCACTAGTCCGGTGTCTGCTGTCAGCCATATTTTCAGATGAATTAAAAAAATACCCAGATTCAGGTTTTCACAGGCTCCGATTCCCAGTTCTTGGTTGTTTATGATTAAAGTCTGACGAACAAAGGGTGTGTGTGTGTGTGTGTGTTGTGTGTTGTGTGTGTTCTTACCTCAGTTGCAAACACACACTGCTCCGTCCGCTCTGGGATGATGAACACGGGGTGATAAAGACTGTCCTTTGCGTAAGCGGGAGGCGGCGCGACGACGGACGGGTCACACTTCTTACTGTAGGTGAGACAGAAGAGAGAGAGTGTGTGAGAGTGAGACGGGGGTTGCCGCGGCAACAAAAACAACACAAACACTCGAAGGTGTGAGAACGTGGTACTGATCGGATATTCACAAACAAACACGCTGCAACTTGTGAGGATGAAAATGAGCGCGCACACACACACACACACACACACACATGCCTGTGGGTATAATGATTGACATCAAGTATTCACTGATGCATCACAGCTATGGGCAAAATCAAGTTTACCAAAACTTTGCAAGCACAACGTTAATCCTTACAACCTAAACTACAACTAGCTGAATTAACTAACCCACACACACACACACACACACACACAAAGTTATAAAGCAGCTGATAATTTCTTACAGGTCAAAATTGTTCTTGACCATGCGCTGCTCCTCGTTGGCCAGGTTACAGTCTGCCATTTTGTTTTTAAACACGGCCACGTTGTCGCTGCCCTTCTCCACCAACGCCGCGTCTTTATTGGACACTTTCAGTTGTCCGCCAGGGATGAGGAAGGCCTCCTTCTCTCGCAAGCCGCTCAGTGGTCCTCCCGGTAAACTCCCCTTATTGGGTCCGCCCCCGCCGATCACCGCGTTGCGGTTATTCACCGCCTCGAGGTCGTTCTTCACCGACCTGGAAATGGCCATTAGCTCCCTGCCGCGGCGTAGCTGGCGCAGAACGTGAACGGCGGCGCAAAGCAGCAGAGTCAGCGTCACCAGGCCGAGGACGACGGCGGCGACGAGGGCGGGCGACGAGTCGGCTTGGACGTAGGGTTTCGTGGTCGGCGCGGTCTTCACGGAGTACTCGCACCGCGCGCCCATGAAGCTGGTCGGGCACTGGCACACGGGGCCGGTGAAGTGCGTGTAACACGTGCCGCCGTTGTCGCACGGGAAGTGGTCGCAGGGACTGGCGCGCACGGAGCAGTCCTTGCCCGTGAAGCCGAGCGTGCACACGCAGGTGTAGCCGTTGACGCCGTCGACGCAGGTGCCGGCGTTGCGGCAGGGGTTGCCGGCGCAGTCGTCCACGTTGGTCTCGCAGCGAGATCCAACGAAGCCCTGGGGACAGCGGCACATGACGCGGTGGCCGAGGTCCAGACACTGAGCGCCTGCGGAGACACAAGAGACAGAACGGTTAATAACACACAAAAAAAAAGCGGAAGATACCAACACAGAGGCCTGAGGAGAGAGTTAATGCATAACTATTGGTATGTAGCTTGGGTCAACTCTTTTTACGCAAGATTCTCTCCTCGGTAGAAACAGCCGCACGGAAATGAACGAAGATGGGATAGAATTAGGATGCTGTCGACACATTCTTTCAGTGGTTATCAGTCAGACTACAGATTACAGGGTCTTAAAGGGAAGAAGTGAAGGAGACGGTTCCACAGAGATGATGGAAGGTGCGAGGGAGGACGGGGGAGAGAAGAACAGCAAAGAGGAACTTTTTTTTTTTTTCTCAAAACAGATGTTTTTCATCAGGAGACAAACGTGTGCATGATTAGAAATGTTCCTGAGATGTTTTCCACAGCCTGGAAGTCACATTGCATGCAAAGGTGTAACTGTAACAAGGACAGGAAAGGAAAGAGGAAAGTCTGGGGTTGTCCATATTTGGACTTCCTGTGCAGATATACACAGTAAACACAGCACGGCTACACACTTTTTTTCCCTCTCTGAAGCTCACTGAGAGTCAGGAATGAGTGCAGATGTGAGATAAGCGGGCAGCAGTTTCTACACGCTAACGAAGACCTGAGGGAGGACCGGCGGCTGAATTGTGCTCCTCTGAGACGACTTGACTTGGTGAGCCAGCACAAACGTGTACGCTCTGTTGAGATTCACTGATATACTCTTATTTTGCAGCGCTAGTTATACAAAAATCCTTTCACAATCCCGGAGACTCTGCCTTTCCCGCGGTGACACTTCACGTCATCCTGTTCTTGAAAAGACTCCCTATGAAAACAACGGTCACAACGCATCGTGAGCGTTTCATTGGTCTTTTACTCGTTTTAGTCATTTCACTAGAAATCAGTTGTAAAGCTGTTGAGCCGTCACTCAGCGGAGTTTAGTTTCAGCTTTTTTTTGTACAAGGCGGCGAAAAAATCCACCTGCAGGGACATGCAAGTTCCCGATTTCCTTCAATAATTCTCATTATTCGGATATTTGTCCTGCTCAAACAAGCCTTTTGAAGTTTCTGAGTAACATAAACAACTTGATTGACCCTTCGAAGGACTGTCAACTCGATCGCTATCAAGTGTGTTGATCGTGATGGATTCTTTTCATGTCTCTGCAGGTCAGTGAAGAAAAAAATGAAAGCCAAGACTGAAGACGGATGTTGAGCAACTGTATAAACCCAATGTGATTTGTAGTGAATAGGTTCAACATGCACGGTGCACACGTGGCTTAAACTGGCTCATTCATCTTGTAAAACGTTTTTTTTTTTCTGCAGCGCAACCAAGAAGTGCTGCTGCCAGAGCTGCATTTACCGTACGTCGGGCTCTCGAGAGCGCAACCAGGTTAGTAAACAAGAGGCTGGCGTCAGGTACACGGAGACGCAAACAGGCCTGTTTACGACGCAACAATGAGAACGAAAGAGGTTTGTTATCAGACGGGAAGGTGATAAGACGAGTCACAAACAGGTTCACACGCAGGTTTAAGTCTATTGCAACGATCCAAGTCGATGTCTGACCCCGAACCTTCAACCTAAACCATAATTCAAATCTTGGTCATAAACTTAATCAGGTTTCGGTCTCCATGGGGACGACAGGTCTGTCGGAGCTGTCATTTGGGTGAAGTGTCCCTTTAAAGAATGTATTTTTGCAAACTCAGCTAAGTTTGTTTTTCTCCTCCCTGGGAAATATGGCGCAACAGAAAACGTTTTTCCCAACTCTCGAGATTGTTCACACTTTCACGCTCACGCCCGATAAAATTCTTGCGCTATCTCGTCTGACGAAGGAAAACACGACCGAGCGCCAACGGCCTCTCCGTTTTACAGGACTTAGAATACAATCTGGTGAATTGCATCCCCCCGGGGTCATTATTCCAGATTTACGCGATGAGTCGGACGCGTTTTTCTCTGCAGCTGTTACAAAGCAGCCGATTGGCTTAGTGGGGAAAAGGGGGCGGGGCATGTGACGTAAATGCTGCATCGAGGGGGTAATACATCTGGGTGGCTTTAATCCCAATCTTCCAAGAGAAATGAATTCATCTTAACTTAGCAAAATGCTAACTAAATGTGCTGCGGCTACATCAGTTTGTCACAGAAATGCAGACTTTTGTCTGGAGCTGAGACCAAAGGACCACATATCTGCGCGCTATATCAGTCGCCTGCAGCACAGTGTATCGCACAAATCACACACACTACTACAAGTTTGTTGTGACTGTGGAGGAAAAAAAGGACAATTCTCTTTTTCTCCGGATCAGATTAAGTCGGCAAAAACAGGATCTGACACATGAGAAAACAGAAAAACAGCAAACACACGTGAAATAAAGTTTTAAAGCTACACAGTGCTAAAAATCTAACATTTTTCATCTTGTCTGATACTGTGACTGTTAGGGCTGGTTTTTGTTTTCATATTTCACGACCGACGCTAAAGACGCTGGTGGAGAAGAGGTTGAAAACAGGTCAAATTTGTTACGTTTTGAACGTGAAAACAACGGGCCGTACCATTAGCGCAGGGGTTGCTGCTGCATCGGTCGAGCCTCTTCTCACAGTTGGAGCCGGTGAATCCGGGCGGGCAGCGGCAGTTGTAGCCGCCGGCGACGTTCTCCACGCAGGTCCCTTCGTTAAAGCACGGCCCGTCGGCGCACTTCATGGCGCTGGTCTCGCAGTTCTTCCCGTAGAAGCCCTGAGGGCACGCGCACTCATAGTCGTTCACCATATCCTGAGGTAGAGACGGGGGGGGGGAACAGCAAACGTTTGAGATAAGATCTCCACAAAAAAAACTTTAAAAAAAAACATTTATAAAACACCTGTGACAATGCATTCGACTTACTTTGCAGCTGCCGCCGTTCTTGCAGGGATTGCTGTCGCACTCGTTGGTCTCGATCTCGCAGTTCTTGCCGGTGAAGCCGGGCCGGCAGGTGCAGGTGTAGCTGCCCTGTCCAGTGTTGGTGCACGAGGCGTCGTTCTGACACGGCTTGTGATTGGTGCAGTAGTTTAAATCTGGAGAGGAACAAACGAAGAGACGAGTGAGACACGTCGAGTTAATGAAGCCGCTTCAGTTCTAATAACCCAGAGTAACCCCCCTCCATGTCTTCCTCTACACGTCTTCTTCGTGTTGTTTCCTAATTTTAACTTTGCTGACAGACGGACTGCAGAGACGAGATATTATCAGATGATCAGATAGTCAGATTATCAGAGGTTTGTTGTTCTTCCTGCTCAAATGTATCTCATTTTAATCCGATGAAAGGTTTAGTTTGTGGGGCCAAAAAAAACAACACATCTATCCAGTCAGAGAGCATGTTAAGCCTATGCACAATTTACCTTCAATTTATCTTCAAAATTATTTCTTTAACGTTTTTTGTACTTAATTTGTGGACTTAATCCGCACCGAACTTGATGTAGATTAAGAGGTTGCCTCGAAATTCACCTCCAAATTATTTACAATGTCATGGTATTTTATTTTTGCACTGCTGTTGATGTGCAAAGGCCTTAAAATCATGTGATTTTATGCAGCATCGGGGGGAAAAAGAAGCGGATCGAGGATAGAGCCCTGTGGGACACCAGGAAGCCAGGAAGTGTTCATTAAGGACCATGTGAAGAGCCTTAACCTATTCACTTCATATGTAGATGATAAACACCTTTACATTAGAGTGAACCAGATTTTAAAAATCAGCTGTTTAGGTAACAGCTGCTCTCCTTCCGTTACTAAAGCCCCGGTCAAAGCCAACGTTTTTTTTTCTTTCACTTCATTTCAACTTACGCGGATTTTGAAAGCAGCGCCAGTCGCTTCCCTTCGAGTCGATTTCGGCTTAACAATGAGTTTTCGCGACGTCGAAAGCGCAGGTCGACGACGACGTAAAGTTGAGAAGCTTTGCGACGCAAAACTTACGAAGCTCCGACGTCCCGACACCCGAGAGCTGACTGTTCAATGATCGTCGCGTCGCGGCGGCGGGAAAAACAAACAAAAGACAAAGAAATAATCGCGTAAATATACGAGGGAGCGAAAGGAACGAAAAGACTTCCGTCGGATGATGCGACGCCAACTCCCACAGAGCGTTTATCTTGTTTCTTTTAATTAACGTGGCGAGATGTCGGTTTTTGGCGGGCGACGGTCACGCACTCTGACCTGTTGACCCTTGGACTGCGTGAGTCTGAACCCACCTTGGTCACAGTACAGGCCTCCCCATCCTTCCTTGCAGTTGCACTGCCACGGCTGCTGACACGTGCCGTGGAGGCAGCCCGGGTGCCGGGCGCACTCGTCGCAGCGCTTGCCCTGCCAGCCCTGCCTGCACAGACACTCCCCGGGAGAGCCGCAGAAACCGTTCTTACTGCACCCAGCGGCACAGATGGCTGATGGGAGGAGGGAGGGAGGGAGGGAGGGAGGGAGGTGGAGAAAAAAAAAGAGAGGGAAAGGGAGAAAGGGGGAGAGAATATTAGTATGAGTGCATGTGTGTCTCATATTCTCCATTCAAATTACAAAACCACAGTGTGCCCCCCACACCCCCCTCCCCCCCTCCCCTTCACAGGGCCTCACACACACACACACACACACACACACACACACACACACACACACACAACTACAAGTGCTTGTTAAGTACTAAGTGAAGCAGCTGGCCCACACAACAAAAGCAGCACATGCTGTCTCCTTTCACGCAACGCGGCGCACATTAAGCTGCAGCGCGTGTCCCCAGTAAAGCGGGCGGGCGGGCCAAGCCCGGGCCAAGCAGGGGCCCCATTGTTGAGCTCAAAACAAAAGGAGCCAACACACACACACACACACACACACACTGAACATGACAGAAGTTCTAAGATTTTTTTCTCCTCTTTTTTTTGTCCTCCACAGCCACCAGAGCTGACGATGGTGGCATTGACAACTGCTTGACTTAACAATTTCAAGGCTGCGGGACAAAAAGATGAAGCCCCCCCCCCCCTTTTTCTCTCCACCACCCCCCTCCCACCCGTTTGACAAAAAAAACAGGGGTGGGGGTGGGGGTGGGGGGGTTAACTCCCATTTTACAGGCAGTTTTGGAGCCAAACTAACTGTAACTGATGTCATCGCGACAACGCCATTAAATGTCTGTACATTTACGATCTGCTGCAGTGTAAAATCAAGAGTATACACAAAACCATACATGACAAAACATACAAGTGCTTTAAAGGACCAGTATGTAGTTTTCTGGCCTGTGTCACTGATAGTGTGTAACAACAAATATCGGTCCTCAGAAACAACAACACACACACACACACACACACACACACACACACACACACAACAAGGTCAAAGTTTGGCTCTACTCACGGACAGCACAGTACTCGCCGCTCCAGCCCTCCAGGCAGCGGCGGTTGCCCCCGTCGTCGCACGTGTAGTGGCCGAACGTGTCGTTGCGGGGCCGGCAGTAGGCGGCGCAGGCCTCGCCGTAGTAGAACTCGTTGCACACCACGTGGTAGGAGTAGCGCAGCTCGCTCTGGTTGCCGAAGTGGACGTCCTGAGACCAGTCCTCGCCGACGGTGAGGCGGCGTCGCGTCGCCAGGCGGCTGATGAGGTTGTTCTGGTTTTCTGGAGAGAGAGAGTGAGGAGACGCAACGCGAATTAAACTTTTTGATCACTTTTTTTTATCATGAGCGTGCAAAGTTCGCACACTTCCTGTTTTCACTTCAAAGTAGGAAACTTTGTTGCAATGATAAACATTGATATTTATATAATAATAACACAACCTACTGAAACGTGAAAAGTCGCATGACCATAAAACCATAAAATAAAAAAACATAAACTCCTCTTCCTTCATATGTGAGGAAACAGCGCCACTGTCGCCGCCTGGCGGTGAAGCAGCGTCACTGCAGCATAAGCAGTCGTTTTTTACCTGTGGACTCGAGGCCAGAAGACTCCGCGTTCCAGGCTTCAATGATGAGAGAGAAGGTTCCCTGAGGAGGAACAGAGGAACCATACATGAACACATGAACAAATTGACATTTCTATACGTGCATAAATAGATGCATACGTGTGCTTTTATGTCTCATAAACCCATGGTGTGTGTGTGAGTGATATTTCCGTCACTTACCGGCCACTTGAGAAACGGCACCCTGATGGGCGCGCTCTCGGAGATGGCGTTGGAGTCCGTGTCCAGGATGTCGGTGAGCGCGGTGCCGTACGTGCACGGAGGCTCCGGGTTGATGACGTCCTGCGAGTGCTTCAGGCACACGCGGAAAAAGATCTGGCAGACCCGGGACTCCGGGCGACAGACGCCGCGGGAGCTGGTGAAGGAGTCGATCTTCAACTCGAAGACCCCGGAGGAGAGCGCCTGAGGGAGTGAAGGGAGCGCGGGGTTAATCATGCAGAATTTTATCTGATCAGAATAGATTTGTGTGCAAATGGCGCAAAATATGCAAAATGTCCCCCCCTGTTCTTTTAAATTATGCATTGTTTGTATTTATATCATTTTACCGCGCGGAGAATCTGAGAATCACAAATACAACATATCACAGTTCTAAGTCATTCAGGGGCCGCAGGAATCAAACACACAGTGCGGAGAAAACTCCAGGCGCCGTGCGTAAATACGCGCGTCTGCACAAAACTCCCAGCGTCTCCAGAAAGCAGCGGTGCAGTCAGAGGAACTCACCGGCCGCGAGGACACAACCAGCAGGAGACACGACAGCAACAAGCGCGACATGGCTGCGGGCGGAGGGCGCCGGAGCCGCAGGTCCGAGGAGGATCAGTGCGTAAAATCCACAACGGCTCCAGAGGAGGAGGAGAAGGAGGAGGAGGACAGAAAAACAACACGCTGTGCTCCGCGAAGAAGAAAAAGAAAACAAGTCAGGAGGAGCAGTCCGTGTGTGTGTGTGCGCGCGTGTGCGTAAGAGAGTGAAGTGAATACGACATAGAGTAAAGTTCCGCGCGGTGATTGAACTCTGGACTGAAGCAGCTGGAGTCGCACCCTCAGCTTTATACAGAGGAGAGGAGGAGGAGGGGGAGGGAGGGGAGGGGGAGGAAGGGGGCGCTGCAAAAAATGTCCACCTGAAAACTGTCCTCCTCCTCCTCCCCCACCTCCTCCTCCTCCTCCTCCCCCACCTCCTCCTCCTCCTCCTCCTCCTCCTCCTCCTCCTCCTCTGCACGCGCTGTGACACTGAACCTGTGCCAATTCAAAGTGAAACTTGTCGCAGTCCTCAAAAAAAAAAAAAAAAAAAAAAGTGACATTTCTCGTCAGACGAGAGGAGCCACATGAGCGCGAGACTTCCCATCAGTGCCGGGACTGTGCCAAACACGCACTTTTTTGTTGTTGTTTTGTTGTTTGTTTTCTGTTTGACTGACACGAAGCTCGCGCACAGTCCCGTCACTCTGGGTCCACGAGCTGCAGCTTTTTTTATTTGTATTATTATTATTATTATTATTTTTGCGGGACAGAGACATTTCTTACAGTGTGCACAGAGGAGGCACGAGGGGTTGGGGGGGGGGGTCTTCCTTCACCACCACCGGGGGCTGGGGGGAGGGGGGGGGGATAATTACAGCAGGGCAATAGAACAAACTGTCAGGCGACAGCAGCAGCGACCAAACGCCGCCTTTATGTTCACACCACACATCTTTTATAGACGGTCAGTTTGTTGTGTGTCAAAAATACACAATCATTCACAGTCCGGACATAAGGCCAACATTACACATGAGAGGACGTACAGTGTGTGTGCCTAATAAAGTGGTCTGCTGTGCGTTCACAGACGTCATTCTCCTCTGACCTCTGACACTAACCATGTATTATACGTTCACTCTCATTCCTGAACCATTCTCTGCACACTCTACAGAGACGGTTGTGTGTGTGAAAGTCCCAGTTTCTGAATGACCAAACATCCCGACGCTCAGAGAAAAAGTCGCATTTTTTTTCCCACAATCCTGACTATGAAACATAACAAAGTGCAGTGTTTATGTATGTATGCAGGTCCTTCATATTTTGTATTCAGGATAGTAGATCTGCAACAGACGGTGAACTCAGGGACTAAAAAACACTGTGGATGTTCAGGACCCTTCATATAACATCACTGAATTCACTCTGATTTCCCCTCAGTGTCACACACACACACACACACACACTGTATAATTATACCCTGTGTGCATAATTGCAAGGAAATTTCAACATGTAGGAGATAATGAAATGTACCACAGGTAAATACACACACACAATTATACCAGTTAATGCCTAATCAGTTCCTCAGACATGATGTCCTGCCTCAGGACCGGGTTTTGGTCTGCATCGAGACTACTGGTCCTGACAAAGACAGTAGAACATGACACACTAACTAACTAACTCTCCTCTGTAACTAAATTACACTGAAAACCCCTGCAGTATGATTCATGTAAACTTGAATTTAAGTTGTTTCCATTTGTTCTGTAACCATTTAATGTATACACTGATGCCAGTGAGAGTCACGTGACACAGAGACAGACAGACAGACAGACAGACAGACAGACAGGTGCGCTCTATCTCTACATCTATATCTTTATCTGTGTATTTATTCGCCTCTGAACCTCCTCGCCCTCTATTGTCAATATAATGAGGACAGCGCGTGCCTCTGCTGCCTCTGATTGACACACACACACACACACACACACACACACACACACACACACACACACACACACACAAGCCGCATCCAAACCACACCCACGGCACGCTTCACAGCCCCCCACAACACACACACACACACACTCTCCACATTCAAGCCTCATATTGTCCCTGTGTTTTGTATCCACTGTGTGTGTGTGTGTGAGAGAGAGAATAAACGCGCACGTGGACTATAAACATAAACAACGATTACAAGAATCAGTGAAAGCTGCTTTTGAGCGAGTCAACAACAACAACAACAACAGCGGCAACTGAAGGTAAATAAACAAATACAACAACTGAGGATAGTAAAACATGACGCCAGAAAGAAAGACAGTAAAAGTAAAAGCCTCCACTCGTCTTCTGATCTGCTCAGCACGTGCAGCGTCCGCTCCCTAGAGAATAGGGCACGCGCACAGACACACATACACACACCAAAGAAGCGTCGTCACCATCAGAGGACAATATGCGCATGTTCGATCGGCGCCATCTGCTGATCAATAGCCCCCCCCCCCCCCCTCACCCCCTCACCCTGTCAGATTTGACAAAACACACACGCGCCGCCGCCACGCGCTCCTCTGGCTGGGCAGGTGTGTGCGCGAGCGCCCCCATGCATGTAGGAAGATTTGTATCTGTGTCCAACAAAGGAGCCGTCAGTCACGCGCACATCACAGCGCGTGCCCCCAAACAACCTGATGAAGAGGAGGAGGATGGAGGTGGAACTGAGGATCTATCTATCTATCTCTCTATCTATCTCTCTCTCTCTCTCTCTCTCTCTCTCTCTCTCTCTCTCTCTCTCTCTCTATCTATCTATCACCGTTTGTCCTCGCACGTGCCCAAATGGTCTGAAAGGAGGCGGCACGAGCTTTTGTTGAGGTGAGAGAACGCGGCGTGTGTCGGGGGGGGGGGGGGGGGAGAGACAGAGTGGCCGTGGGAAAGCGCTGAGGTGTGATTTCATGAATGATGCGCGCGAGGAGGGCAGGTGTGAAGAGTGACACCTGCACGCACGTGCACAGCGGTCCACACTTAAGGACAAATGCGTCTGTCTCTGTGTGTGTGTGTGTGTGTGTGTGTGTGTGTGTGTGTGTGTGTGTGTGTGTGTGTGTGTGTGTGTGCGTGTGTACTCTTGTCTTTCTATGCTTGTGTGGACCACCCTCTGGCAAAACACCTTTTTCGTGGGGACATTTTTCCTTTTGGGGACACACACAATATGGTAAAGACATGTAGATGTGTGTGTGTGTGTGTGTGAGAGAGAGAGAAGGCATAAACATCAGCACACTCACACACACACACACACACACACACACACACACTCACACACACACACACAGTGTTGTGCTGCTGTCTGTATATAAATATAATCCCATGTCATCACCTCAAACAAACCTGATCATTCTCTTCAGACAAACTAAAGCACGTGCAGCTGCAGTTGTCGTCGTCTTTGCTGCTGTTAAATCATTTGAACATGAAATAAAGTGAAATAAATGTTTAATCTTTTATATTTTATGTCCTCCTCTCCTCTCCTCTCCTCTCCTCCTCCTCCTCCTCCTCTGAGGTGTGAACCTGGGAACAGAGTCTCTCTCTGCAGCTTCAACCATTTGCCTCCATGTTGTTCACATGTTTGAGGCTGTAACAGTGAACAGACTGCAGGGCCTGAAAACTCACACCTACACACGTTTGCACAGCATTCATGGTGAGGACACTGAGGATACACACCATCACACATACTCTAGAGTCTAATAATCCCTTAACCATCACAACCAAGCGCCCAACTCTCACCTTTACCCTAAACCTAATTCTTATCCTAACCCTAAACCCAGGAGTTGACCCTGATAAAGACATTTTTTCTCCTCACTTCCTTTATATATGTGTTTCGGTCCTCACAAAGATACACACACATACACCACATTTCCTGTATATACAACTAAGTGCCTAATCCTAAAACCAGGTGTTAATCCTCAAAAAGTTGGACAAGACAAAGATGAGAGGGTTGTTGGACAATTGGTCCACACGGTCTATTTAACACATGATACACACACGCTGCACTTTATTTAAACTTGGTTAGGGTTAGGGTTAGGTTAAAGGTCAGTGTCAGGGGTCAGGGGATGCAGTGTGTCAATGAGTGTCCTCACCAAGTGTGTGTGTGTCACTGTCACTTTAAACTGTGACTCGTTTATTTGCGAGTCAACGTTTATGTCCAAAATTCTGACATGAAATCTTTACTTTAAAGGTGCATTATGTAATAAATCTAAAGCAACTGGTCATAAAATCCTCCTAATATGTCACAGAGACTCAGGAATAATGTTCATATAACAAACTGAACTCACCAACAACAACAGTACAGACAAAATATTTGCATAAAAAAAAAATATTTTGCAGACTGCAAATCATGTTTATGTTTTGAAATCATGTTTTGGCATGTGGCGTCACCTACCGCCGTCTACCAATCATTGCAGTCAGTAGAGACTCAGCTGCCGAGCAAACACGGGTTGCCGGTTACGTCAGAAAACGAAACCTAAAAGACCTCGGTATTTAGAATTTGAATGTAGTAACTGTTTTTGGCCACATTCTTACATATGGCACCTTTAAATGTCTATAAATCTCAGGGGATGAGGACACACAGGACACATTTATTTAACTTTAAAATGATCTTGTATGTCTCTCTCTTGTTTTTGAAACACAAAGCTGCTGCAGACTTTTCTGTGAGTAAACCCTTTAAACTACAAGGAGCAGCTAAAGAAAAGAAAAGAAGAGAAAAAGCTCTAAAACTCTCAAATCCTCTTAAGTTCATCCTCATTTTAAACCTGAGCCTTTTTTTTTTTTTAGCTTCAGTCCCTGCGGTGCTTCAGATAAATAAGATCTAAGTGAAGATCAGTTTATACTAATGACTTAATCCCAGTGATGCTGCTAATCTGTTTACCTTTGACCACAGAGCAGAGAACAATTCCTGCTTTTATTGTTTTGAACACATTTTAAAGCGGAGTTTGACTGAACGTTGTTGTGTTTTTTACACATAAATGTATCCAGTGTGATTTAATCAGCTGACCATGGTCATGTTTCAGATGACTGATGAGGTGCAACATGTGTGTTTTCATCAAAAAATTACATAATAAATAAATGAATAATAAATGAATTATTCTTTACTTTCTTAAATACTTTTGACTCATTACCCAGAATGAGCTTAACGTGGCGGCATTTTACGTACTGTACCTTTAAGTCGCGTTTCTCTCGAATGTCAAATGACTCTTGGGTTAAAATGACAAAATAGAAATGTAATGTAAAATGAAATAAATGATTTAAGATATCCAGATAAACAAGATCTAAGTGAAGATCAGTTCATACTAACTTTACGTACTTTAACTTATTATTTAAGTCATGGTATTTTCAATTAGTGCAAATTAAAATAAACAAACAAAAAAATGATGATAGGACGGGGAAGAAAATATAGATTTTCTCCAAAAGCTAATGTCTGAAGTTAAAGTTCAGAGTGAAGTGAAAATGACAAAATTCAAAAAAAAAATTCAATAAATGACAGAAAAAAACCAACAATTTTAGTCAAAGTCAAAGGATTAGGACAAATAATTTCTTACTTGTTGAGCTTCTCAGTCAAAATTTAAATTTATATCCACATTTTGTGACATTTGATGTAAAATGTTGCCTCACTATAAAATGTAATGAGTTTAAAGGACGAGGGAGGAGAACAAAAACTTTCACTATCAGAATTGAATTAATGATGAAGTGAGAATTCCTAAACTTCTGTGGTGGAAAATAGGAATTAAGTCACAATTCTGACATTTTTACATACATTTAAGTCAGTGATTAAAAATCTTAAGGTTTTTCCTTCAAGTTATTACAAAGTTTACCCTTAAGATTTGTGACATCATTGAGTCTCCACCACCTCTGAGCCTGCCAACAAACCTGAGGAATCTGCTCCTGCTGCTCGTGTTTGTATGTTTGTGCCAACACTAGATTCCTGTTCCCTCCTCCTCCTCCTCCTCCTCCTCCTCCTCCTCCTCATCATCATCATCAGCAGCACTCTCACAGAGCCAGGTGGGTCCTGGGTGATTTCAGCGGTGGTAATTGTCCCGACGCTTTGGGGCGGATTGTGAGGCCGAAGTCCTGCAGAGAAGAGAAAAGCAAAACAGATTTCCAGGCTCAGAGCCTCCACATGGTTTCTGCTCTAAAACCCGAGAATGTGGAGGATTCACGAGGTCGGCTCGGTTCTCACTTTGTCTGCAACGGTGACTCCACTTCTTCCTGAGATGATCAACTTTGAGTTCTGTGATTCTTTCAGCGTCTTCATTTGTGAATGTTTTCTGGTGTCTTTGCTCCAAAGAACAGAGAAGTCATTAAAACTGAATAATTTTTTAGGTTTGGAGAAAAACAAGACATTTGAGAACAACAATAATAGGGTCAGTTTAAGCCTTTAAGGTACTACTCAACCATTTGGTGGACCACACTTTAAGTCAATATATCTCATTGAAAAATGCAGAAAAGCTGAACTCACTGTCACTAAATTAATGTCACTTGTTCTGAATGTTGGAATTATGCAAACCAGGTGTATTATGAACAGACGTCTCAACCGTTCGATAGAGGCCTGTATCTGATATGTAGGGTCTAATTAAAAAACAAAACAAAAAATTATAAGATATACATATATTTTTTTTTAACACATTTCCAGAGATAAATGTGTTTCTCGATCATGAGACGGTGGATCTGAGATACAAGTCTCATTCCCACAATAACAGAGGATGCTGGGATTGAATATCCTGAAAAAAATTGACAAAAAGTCGACGTCAAAGCCACTTCCTTCAAAGAAAATAAAAGCCCTACACTGCTCTTTACTGTCAAGACTCTGTCAAGTACTGAGTTTGAAAAAAAAAAAAAAAAAAAGTAAATGTATATTATTAATATAATCTAAATAATAATAATAAAAAAAAACGGTCAAATTCGGTCGAATTAAACACATTAGCATCATAATGATTTTAAGTTTCCTCTTTCTTTTGACCTAGAGGGGATAAAAATGGGTGAAACAAAAACATGTTTACATTTGTTCTATACTCACAGAATTCAGGTTTCTTACAGTCAGGAATTTTTATTTTTTATTTTACACACTTAACAAAAGACCTAATATTTAAAGGGTCACCACTGAAAAAACATACACGTCTCATTACCAAAACAAAAGAGGAAGATGGGTCGACTATTAATCGACGTCAGTCACTTCCTTCATAGAAAATAAAAGCCTGAGGCTGCTCTTCACCGAGTTCCTGTAAATTATAACAAGTGTTATGAATAAAGGATCTTCAGTATAAGAAAAAAAAATAATACTGTGAAAGAAGAAGTGCACGACAGAGAACAAATTGTGAGTTTTTCTGTTTTCCTTTATTGAGTATGTCGATGGCAAGTTCACATCAACGCCAGAACAATCGGCAACAGCAGCTGAGCCCCGACAACGGTCGCCGTGGTTTTTCTGTGCTCGGGACGTCCTCACGGTCACGTCTGTCCGTGTGGACGCTGGACGGCTCTGAGCAACAGAGAGACAGAGACAACAGCACAGACGACAAGACCAGAGACATCACATCACACTCACGCTATTATTATTATTATTATTTATCAATGGTAAACATTTAGTCAGCTCAGTCCACACTTGCACACAGTCCATGATGCTCGGTGTCCACACGAGTAAATGGTGCTGGTCCCGTTTTATTTTGAAAAATCCAGGCTCGTGTTCCAACAGGGACAAACAAAAACAGACTTTTATTTTGAAAACTGCGAGGCTGTGTTTTGGCACAGATAAATGCAAACTGGGAATTTTGATTTGAAAACAGCAGAGTTACGGCATTATGAGATTTTCTTTGGAAAATAGTGATTCGGGGCTCTGAAAACGCTGGTTCCGTGTGGATAAATGGCCGTAACTTGAGACTGTGTTTTAGTGTGGACAAACAGAAACTGAGACTTCCTTCCAATTCTTCACATTCTACAGATTTACGTTTCCAGCAGGAACCGATGAGGTTCAGAGTCACAGAAAGTGTCAGATCGTAAAATTTTAGACCGCCACCACCGTCGTATCTGATTTTTTAAGATGAGGAGATCTGAATGTTGACTTCACTCTCGTCCCACGTGGGCTCAGCCACCGCTCAGTTGTAAATGTCCATGTCAAACAAGCACCGACACGTTCACGCTGCCACCACCAGGTGTCCCGACACGCTGTGGGTGTCTGAACACGCTGAATGACTCTTATATATGTAGAGTTTCTTCTTATTTTATCCTGGAAGTGGAAGAGAAATTAAATATATGTTCTGGAGGCGTGGCGTGGGGCAGAGCGTAGCTGATCTTGGGTCAGATCATGTGAGCGGCGCTGCTGATCACAGCCAGCGTGACCGTCATACTGCTGGTCTAAGATCTGCCTCCAGAGTTTTCACCTGATCACAAATCAGTAGCAGATACCGGTTTGATCGTGGGAGGGGCCACCGACGCCCCCGCCTCAGAGAAATAGGAAAATAAATAAAAAAAACAAAGTCTGCCTCTCTTATTGGTGCACATCACGGCCAATGTCCTCACTCCGCTCCAGCACTGCAGGCCCCGCCCACTCCCACACGACTTGCGACAGTGGAGAGTGGCCCCAGCTACGGTCCGCAGGCCCACCGCGCCCCTCCTCTCCTCTCCTCCCTCACCTGGACAGTGGTGGAGGAGCTGGGCTGTGATAGGTGGGAGTGTGAGGGAGGGGGCGGGGCTCACTGCTGCTTGGAGCGCCAGAACCGTGAGGCGATGGAACCCAGCGAAAGTCCCTGTTTCTTCTGGTGGGAGAGATCAGACAACCGCTGCTCCTCCTCCTGTCAAGACACAGACCAACCACATGTTCGCCGTCAACACAGAGACGGGAGACGCGATCCTGGGGGTTTGCGTTTGATTTGCATTCCTACCTGCGCTAGCTGAGCTTGTCTGCGCTTGAAGGCCTCGATGGGGTCGTCCTCCAGAGCGTAGTTCTCCAGCACCGACCGAACGTCGTCAACGCCGCCCAGAGCGATGGCTGAAGGGCAGAGAAGAGACAGGAGGAACTTTTTAGAGACTTGAATTAAAGCTTTGATGGAAACAATGAGCGAAAATAATGCGTTTCCACTACATACACTACGTTTGTTTTTTGCTTTTCCATTAGTGACAGTACCAGGTACTGTAGAGTCGTCACTGGAAGAGTGATGTCCGACAAAAAAATAAAACCCAACAATGGCCAACTGTAGATCAGTTAAAAAAAAAGACTTAAAATCCTGAAAACATGCGTTAATCTCCAACATTTAGCAAGGAAATATCTAAAATCTAATACTGGGCACAGCGGTTAACGGCTAATGATTAGCGCATGATGCGTTTCCAGAAAAAGAGGAGTGTGACGTCATGTTTATGTGGCGCGGAACCAGAGTCCAGACACCATTTACAAGTTAGCTCTGTTAGCTGCTTTAGCGCGCCTACAGTCGAACTGGAGCGGTCCGTTTATTAAACGAAACAAATAACCAGCGTACTGCGTATTTGTGCCTCTGCTTTTAAAGTTTAGCGTTACTTTAGAGACTCATTTTAACAATTGGGAGTCATGTAAACCTGACGTCATGCGCGTCTCTTTCTGGTAAGTCGTCATGGAAATGCGTCATGTGTTAACGTTGACGCCTTTAACGTGCCCAGCACTACTAAAATCTCGACATTTAATTAAGTTAAACTGATGAAAATTACAGCAGTTTCATGCAGCCGTAGCTCTGATGACTCCGCCCACATTGAGGGGGGAACTATAGTAATGGAAAACCATACCAAACTGTGTAGAGTCGAGTCGTGCTGGAACTGTGTAGTGGAAAAGCGCCATAAGTTTAAATGACGATTATTATTTGATTCAGGTTTTTTTTGTGTGAACTGATATTGGTCAACCTACAATTTGCTGCAGAGGGGAATAAATATATTTGAGCTTTAAAAACAAACACAGCTGAACATGCAGGGGTTGTGTTAAAATGTGGACAGGATTGATGGAGGACATGAGGTTAAAGGATCTCTTTTCCACTGAAGCAGGTCCAGGGCAGTTCAGTGCTGGTGTCTTTATCTAAAAACCAGTTCTGTTTTTCAACCACCAACAAAACTGCCTCTAAACCAGTTTCCACACTGGCATCAGCGCTTTGCTGATCTGGAAGGAAGGACTGATTGCGTCAGGGGACGGGGGCGGGGTTATCATGACCACGACGACCAGTAAAACAGTAAAGAGGGATTTCACGGTGTGGAAAATTCCCCTCAACTCATCTCTGGTTCCTCTGCAGTTTCATTTCCTGCCATAATTAAGTCATATTGCGGCTCACTGTCGTATACTTAGTCATGCTATGAAGTCCTAATAATCAAGATTTTTTGAGATGAGGATGTTCCTCCGGGACCTCACCCTTGAGGAAGTTGGCAAGGTCATAGAGCGTCCTGTCCTCCGAGTTCCCGTCCCATTTCTTCAGGGCCATCCCATTGAAGGGCTGCAGGCTGAACGCCTCCCGCTTACAGTCGACCACGATCACCTTACTGGTGTCACGGTTCAGACAAGAGACGTCCTGGAAGAGAGGAACAGTGCACACCACGGGAAAACGAGAACAAAATATTAGAGCACGTCTGAGACTCTTCTGCCTTCTCCTTCTGCCCGACACATGCTGCACGACCCTTTGGACATTTTCTGAAGCCTAATCAAATAAGCAGCTTCATTATCTTAATGATCCTTAATATTCACTTGGATTAAAACCCACAAAACACACACACACACACACACACTTTCTCTGCTCGTCCAGCTGGTGACCATTAAGGTGTATGTGTGTGTGTGTGTGTGTGTTTGTAAGTGAGGGACAGATGGAGAGGGACGCTGCTTGTCGTCTCTATCACTGAGCTCATCTGGTGCCCCGCCCCCAGTAACTGTGTGTGTGTGTGTGTGTGTGTGTGTGTGTGTGTGTGTGTGTGCAAACCCCAGTGGACACATTCGTCCATCCTCCTCACACCAATGAATAAAAGGCATCTGTCTTCCTTCTCTGTGTGTGCGTGTGTGTGTGTGTGTGTGTGTGTGCGCGCATGTATTTTGGGTAAAACACACTTGTACAACAATGATATTTAAGTACATTCACCCCCCGTTATCACTTCAAATGGTTTGGTCCACAAGGTCATAGATCAATCGGATGTTTTTATAATACAATTATAGACAAAACTCTGCATTTTTTTACTTGTACACTTCTACACTAATAGATATTTATATTAAAAATAATAACTGTTAAATGTGAGGTAATTCAATCAAAATAACATGGAAAAAAATGAATAAAAGAGAACAAATAAAGAAATATAATTTTTAAAGAATGTCTGTTATAAGCTTGTTAAGAGCAAACTTGTTCTTTGCAAAGAAAAGAGATACTTTGTGCAAATAAAGCTTAGAAAAATAGACGTACGAGTAAATGTTATTCATTTATAAACATATATTTATATTCCGGATTTTAAAAACTCAACACGCTTGCATCAACAAGGTTTCATTCTTGGCTGAAAGTGTCAGGATGTGTGGATTTTGTCATCTTGTCAATGATATCAACACTGAAAAAGGAAATCTCAGAAACGCAGCCAAAGCAAATAAACGACAGAGAGGCGACAATAAAATGTTTGAAGAAGACTGTTAATCCAACTGTTGTGTGTTTTTTCCTCCCGGCAACAAACAATAAGACGTCTGATCCACTTCAGATGCAGGGCAACAGACAATGACGGGCTGTTAGTCAAGTTTTATAAGGAGGGTGGTGAAGGGTCGCTGCTGCCTGTGGCTTATGAGGATTTAGAGGTTATTAAACTAAACTTTACACAACAGCACCGCTGCAGTCACACAGAGGAGAATAAAACAAATGGGTGAATGAGCTCAACCCAAACAGTAAAAGGAGGGATGTTGTAAACTAGCGAGAGGGAAATTGAAAACGACGCGAGGGCCTTTTTTAGTCTGAATTAATCTCTATAAACTACATAGGTTAACTTGGTTTTAACTTTACAACGAACGTGTAGGATGAGAGGAGGAGACCTGAGATGGTCATTATAGAATAAATCATCAGGTTGACATTGACCTCCCTCTAACACCTGGTCTCACTGTTTGCTGTAAAAGGGTCAGCTTTAGTCCAGTGGTCACATCTTTTTTTTTTAGCCATGATGTTACGACGCATTGGTGGATGCACCAAAACTTCCAGTGTGACGTGTCGACACTGGCTAATTTAAGCATAAGCTGTTGTGGAGACACTTGTCCCCCCAATTCAGCAGTTCCACTCATACTAAAATGAGGGTCCATGTCGGGTCAAACTATGAATTAATTAGTCCTTTTTCTAACCCATCGTTTGAGCAGAGTTCAAACACGGTTCAGTCGAAGATGAGGTAGAAGAAACTAAAGTGAAAGATGCAGAAATGTAAGGACCATTTTCTTGTGCACACAGATTAAAAAATAACAGACATGACTGTGATTTTGCCTGGTAAAGAACAGATCACAGATCAAATTTGCATCTAGACATCTTCAACTTTTGCGCAAAAAAAAGATAATGTGGAATCTGCAGATAACGTGATCCAGATTCATTTGATTCAGCTTCGACAGAGACTAATCCGAACTCTAAAATTAGATGTATATTTAACTGACACGTTGGCAGAAAACGCAGACAAGTAACTACAGTTAGTATCAAAAGTCAGGATGTAGTAAAGAAAAAAAAAAAAGAAAAAAATGGTAGTCCAAAGCTGGGGGCAGTGAAAATAAACTATGACCACAATCAGCTGATAATTTATCTTCAATTTCTGCCAAATTAAAAAAAAAAAAAAAAGACTTGACTGACATTAACTTTCTCTCAGACATAAGCAGCTTCTCTAATTCTCCCACAGCATATGGAGCATTAAAAACTCTCTTTTAGCATCTGTTGCATTTGCTGTCTGCGCTGGTGTGATGGAGATGTCTCCTTTTCTGGGAAGTAGGTTAACCAGCTCCTTACAACCTCCAGACTGTTCCATTAAACACAGAGGGAGATGACAGTTGGAGGGAAACAGGAGGGGGAGGAGGGAGGGAGGGAGGGAGGAAGGAAGGAAGGAAGGAGGAGAAACATGAAGGAAGAAGCAAAGTAAGAGGGGAGAGGAGGTGGTGAGATAAGAGGAAGAGGAGAAAGAAGGAGGCAGAAGGTTAATGAGAGCTGAGAGGGAGACTCAGAGTAGGGAGCAGAGGGGGGAGGAGGAGGGGAGTCTATTGTGGCGAGAAGGAGAAATCAATGGCAGCGGCAGAAGGCAGTGAGGAGACACACGGGGGGTGATGCAGCACAGCGAGAGTCTGTGATGGTGTTCTGGTGTTTCAACGAGTTAATGAAGTTAATAAAGTGAAAAGATTATTTAAATAAAAAAGAAAATAATTCTTATGTCAAAAAAAAATACTGTGGTGTAAAAATTATTTGCTCTCTCATCATCATCCTCTTCATCACACATACTTCAGACACTGGTATAGTGAAATTAGATTAGGATGGAGCGAGCAATAAGGGGATTCATTATTATTATTTATTTTTTGGTTATTTGTTAAATTTTCTTCGCAATTTTGGTCAAAATTAACATTTTTCCTATTCCAATTTCTAGTACTCCTGATTTTACCGCCACCAGAGGAAGCTTGCGTACCACAGTTTGATAACCACGACTATACATGCATACAGAATATTATTTTTTGGAAAGATTTACAGCAGTGTTTGGGAAGGTGACATTTTCTGCCGATAGAAAACTACCGCAACTAAATTCTTAAGGGTTTAGTTGCGATTTTGCGGTACACAGACACAGAAACGGTCTTAAAACAGGCTGCATTAGATGTGTGAAATCCCAAATAAACACTTAAGACTGATCAGGCCTTTTCTGTAGCTGCCCCTAAATTTTGGAATGAGTTACCCATGGGAACTAAATCCATTTATTTATACATTTTACTTTTGTTTTTATTAATTGTATGTTTTATACCATTTATGTTGTTGTGCCTTCAACTCTGTAAAGCACTTTATTCAACTTTGGTCGTATTTAAACGTACTCTAGAAATAAAGTCGACTTGACAGTACCTTGACATGATGTCCCTCCATGTAACGCGTCGCATCTCTGAAGAGACGATACATGACGAAACCCTGAGGATCGATGCTGTCAATCAGAGGGAATGCCGTCTGTAAAACGCACACACACACACAAACAACGTTTTTTAAGTTGCAGCTCTAAGATTCAGCAGCAGACACAAAAGAAACATGCTAACAAGTTAACAGTGTGAATGTTTGTTTACGGTCCTCAGACAACCGTAGTGTGCAGACGAGTCGTCACACAGAAGGAGCGGAGAAAGTGACCGACGACTCTGTTCGCATCAGCATGACAGTGGAGCCTCTGATGACTTATTTACTGATAAACAGCTCAGTTATCAACAGGCTGCCGAGTGAGTCTCACTCACCATGCCGGTCTCTGCAGTAAAGATGACAATCTCGTAAAGAGGCGCCAGCTGCTGGAACAGGTAGTCGATGCCCGGGCGTTTTTTAAACCGCCAACCTGTCGCCAACTGGACACACGGGGAGAAAAACAAACAAAAAAACAGTCAGATCAAGAAGAAATACAGTCTAAACCACTATAATGAGCAGACTTCACTGTTCTTTTAAACAAGGGTAAACAATTATTTCCCCCATCAAGTTAAGTTCGAAGCCACAGATACACCATAGACAACTTTAACTTAGTTACATCTCTGACTGAGGAGCCACTGAACGATATTGGACGTTCAATGTGCTGTAACACACTGATACTACCGTAAAACATGAAAACATTGAAAAACAGTGCAACAGACCCTGAAATGTACACAATCGTGTTATTTCCTCTGATGTACAACGACCTTTTTGTTTACAACACAGCAGCCACAGGCTAATGCTATCACTTTAATGGAACCGTGTGTAGGACTTGGCAACAGCTGGCTCCTATGAGAAGACACACTCCTCAGGTAAGCTTAGCATTTTTACTAGCACCCAAACTTCATTACCCACATGCTATTTAGCCTTAAAAGAGTTAAATGAAAGAAAATGACAGTATATGAACTTGACAGTCGCTGTATGATTTGTGGACGCTCTGCAGCAGTAATGATAACAGCAGCAGCAACAGTAGAACGTGTTAAAGTGACCCCTAAACTGTTCCTCTGAAGTGAGGAGGAAGATGTTCACGACCATGACCTCGGTTCAACAAAACATCATCATATTTGCATGTCGTTGTGTAACTGTAGCAGCTGAACAGCCGCTGTTTTGTTATGGTCAGACACTCGGGGGTCTTGACCTTTTCCACTCCAGGTCGGATCGCGTTTGCTGCTGCTGGAGTTAAACACAAACATCATCAGCAGCAGCAGCCTGAGGGGCTGTGTGTGTGTGTGTGTGTGTGTGTGTGTGTGTGTGTGTGTGTGTGTGTGTGTGTGTGTGTGTGTGTGTGTGTGTGTGTGTGTGTGTGAGGGGGGTGGGACGGTGAAGATAAGGAGCGATAAAAACGTGTGTGTGTGTGTGAGGGGAAACACAAGAAGGAAAGTTCAAGTGGTGCAATGCTTCTTTGTTTGTTTGCAGTAACAGGCAGCAGGTGTCGAGTTACAGCTGATGCACACCTGTCAGGTAAGTTGACTGCGTGTGTGCGTGTGTGTGTGTAAAAAGTGGAGTCAGTCAACAAGTCGACAGGTGTTGCGACACACCTCCAACACACGCGCCACATCTTCCACCTGTCCCATAAAAGCATTAACCCCCACATTCACCTCTACTCCTCCCCCGTCTGTAACTGGTACCGTTTTTACTCCTGTAAAAGTTAGGATTGTGTAACCGAGCGTATATCATGTACGTTTGTGAGGCTTTGACATAAAGTCAGAGCTGATTGAACTGTGCAGAACCTTCACTGAGCACCAGGCAGGAAAACGGTCACTGAACACAACAACTTTTCGCCATTTAATAAAAAGGCGATGTTGGACAACCTTTTCCGACAGATAGCTGAGGTTCTCTAAACCACACACCAAAGTCCACAGAGAAAATCTGTGATTTCACATCAAGGCACACAGGAGTTGTTAATCCACTGCTGTCCCCATCCATAAATTCAAATGTATTGTTTTGTGACTTTTAAGACATATCGATATATTTTCATACGAGATACAGAATGAGACGACACCGTTATATCGATATTGTTTATCTTCGTACTCAGAGCTGTTCTCCTTTACCTGTCACTCAAAATCACCCTGACCCGCCCTCTTTCCTGCTTCCTCAAAAAATAACTGTTGGTCTATATTACACAGCCCTAGTGACTTACTTCTATATTTGAAATACTTTGTTGAGCTTTTCCTTAGGGACACAAATAAACCAGTAGAAGACCAAAACCTCCTGTGTCTCCACATCTTAAAAATCCAGATTTTTCTCTATGGACTTGTGGTGTGGGGGAGTGAGCCGTTAAAGCCGACACATTTTGTCATGTTAACCGTTTTACCGAGAGCACGCATCCATGCGTCAGGCTAGTTCTGTGCCAACTCGTACAACCATGGCTAAAAATAAACTCCCTTGAACATCAGGTGTGAACAAGGCCGCAGAGGAGTGCGAGGTCACGTACCGACCACTCCGGGTGCAGCAGGACGTCGGTGAGCTCTAGCACCAGAGTGTAAGGAGGTTGGTAATACGGCTCCTTCAGAGGGTCGGGCAGCAGTTTCGGGCTCGTCGGCTCAATGATCATCTGGAATTAAACACACAGAAACACACACAGGCTTATCAACAGTTCACATATTTCACAACGTGTTTCAGAGGCAGAGAAGGAAGTTGGCAAAGTCCGACAAAATAGTGGAAGTTCTGGATTCTCAAGGGAAAATCCAGCCTTCTTTCTTTGACTAAACATCTCTCTCAACAGTTAATAGCTAAACCAATGATTAAATTAGCTAATTTGTGCTCCAAAAAAAAAAGAAAAGGAAGAAAGGATAGGCCAATTTTAAACAGAGACCTACATCTCAGATATGGAAACCACACAAGTTTCTATACTCAGAGCTGAGGAAAAGCCACAATGATTATCTGAATCCCACTTTATGTATAGCCCCTTCTTTCACGTGTGTGAGTCGTGATGTAAATATGACTGTAGTTTCTACAGTCACGTCTCATTCAAATCTAGTAAATCAGTCAAAAACACGAGAAAAGGCAGCTCAAATCCACAGTTTCCACCCGTTTCCTGCCATGCCACATGGACTTGGGCTACCTCCACACTCAAGTTTTGTTTGAAAACAGTGTTTTCAACCAAATATGATCCTCAACAACCGGTATCTGATCCAAAATATGCAAGAGCATTTATCAAATAACTTGGGGAATAACTGGGGGATGTGTGTGTGCCAGTGTAAACATGGAGCAGATTCTCCATGTTCCTCCCAAGTTTGTTTATTCATTCAATTATTCACCATATACCGTTTTATTCCACAAATCCCAGCTGACATGGGGCAAAAAGTGGGCTACACCCTGGACAGGTCAGACAGATCTAAGGGCCCACTAACAGCCGCAGGAGAACATGCAAACTCCACACAGAAAGGTCCTCAGTTGGACTGGGTTGCAAACCTGGACCTTCTTGCTGGGAGGCAACAGGACTAGAAACTATTCCGTCATGTGGCCCTCCAAGTTTCAGACAAACAATGACGAAAAAGGATTCCTGTCATGAGACCAATGATGAGGTGAAACCGAAACCGTTACAGGAGGTTTTCGTTCACTCAGTCAGATCATGAAGTTGCAACTAATGAGAACCTGTGAGGAAACAAATGCAGTCAACTACGGTTGTAAAAATGCAGCTGTAGAGTTTTAAAATTAAATAAGAGCCAGCAGCATTTCCATACTTCTCCATTTTCAAGGTTCTAAAACTCCAGGAGTTGTTAAGTAAGCATGGATGTAGCCTGACATCTACCAATTGGCGTCGATGTTGCATTGAGATCTTGTGTAAAAACAACCACTAACACTATGAACCCGTTCGTCTTAATCTGACCTACTGATGGCATTAGGTCTTTAAACCGACTCTCACTCACCTGTCTGTAGTCCTGAAAGTACTTGTATGTTCTTTTCAGCTGCTGGACAACTGCAGGTTCTGAAAGAGAGAAAAGATTGTCAAACAAGTATCGAGAATACCAATTTAAGATCAGCTAAAAAGTGATTAAATGAGCGTCTACATTTAAAACAAGTGTGAAGTTGTGGTTCTAATCAGCCTTAAAGAATACAACTCCCACTGGAACACATCCGCTGATGCCAGGTGAGATGTGATTAGTCGGGACGAAGAGCCACAGTCTCAGCTGATCGGCTATTATCAGTGTTGGGACCAGGAGTGTCACACATTCAAGCCGCATCCTCCGAACGGATCGATGAGGCTGGAATGTGACGCTGCCGATGACGACACTGATAAGTCGAGCTCTGCTAATGACGATCCTCCAGCTGATGACTAATAATAATAAAGACTTAGTTTCCCATGGGGCCGTGGGCTCATTACTGCAAACACAAGCACAATAGCAAGGAACACACACGCACACAGACGCACACACGCCGGGCACATGCCTCTCTATCTCTCACACACGCCGACGCTAGCCTAGCAGGCTCTGGTCCCCAGGGACTCAATCCCCCAGAGTTCATAGCAGCGTGCTGAAGCAGGAAACAGAAGCCATCTGCCACAATCCTGCTGTTATGACACGCTGAGGGGGTCACTTTCACACGTGTGAGAGTGTGTGTGTGTGTGTGTGTGTGTGTGTTTGTGTGTTTTCAGAAGCGGGTGGTGACAAAAAATATGAAGGATGAATTTCAAAAGGATCCATGAAACTGTAAATTTGAAAATTAAGATTTGATGTAAGGACAGCTAAATAAATACACACTGTGTTCATGTGTGTCCACGACACATTACCAGAGTCAATCACAATCCAAATAAAAAAACAATATTAAATTGAAGCAATGAGGAGAACGGTTGTAAAAAATTAATCAATCTATTATTTATTACTAAATTAACCCTTAATCATTTTAGATAATGGATGAATTCAGTTGGAACTGAATATCTTTCATTTGTTTAAGGATACTGACATTTTGAGGTTCAGGAAAAAACAACATTTTTATAAAATAAACTAATGGAGAAAATAAATAGCAGATTAAGGCAAGATTGCCATTTGCCTTCTGCTTGCTTTCACCTTTAATTAAGGCAGTATATTACCCAAGAGAACTTGTGTAGCTACTACACTAAATTCTATCCCGAGGAAATGGGAAACCCCTTCAAGTACGTGACGCAGCATCACTTACGCAGATGTGAGAAGTCATCGTGGACTATGGGGACAAGTTTATGGTGTGCACCGTACAAGAGACTGCAATCTTCAAAAGTTCTATTGTGGTTAGCTTAGTTTCACATCCTAGCTTTATGACGGCAACAGTTTTCTTGGATCTGGAAGATATTTCATAGACCTCCATTTGAAGTGTACCCCTGAAAAATCTGTTTGAAGGGCTAGTTAGAACTTGCACTTTACCCTAGTGTACCACTCTGTCTGAGAAGGTTCTGGTGCTCTTTATGAGCCCTGGCCGAGTTTAAAACGGTATAGTTATTTCTCTATAAACACACACCTGTGACAGCTTTACATCAGTGTCATCGCCCTCCATACACATTGTTGCATACCAATCTTTTCACTGGACAAACACTACTACAACACAAATGGCCCCCACACAGTTAAAACACAGATTTTCCAACCAAACGAGATAATAAAAATATTGCATGCCTCTGCTCTGCATTAAGTGTCCCTGACAAACTACAATCCTCTGCAGAAAAGTGGTCTGGTTTTTTTGTTGCCATGTTTGTTTGGTGAAGTGTTGCCAACTATATGTAGTAACTGTTTGATAAAGGCTATAAATTCTGGTTTCCAGAACTTTTATAAGGAGGTTTCTCAACGCCCATAAGCTGCAACTCGCATACTCTTGAGGCTTTATTACACTATTTTTTCATCATTAGAGAAGGATGGTTGTGGGGGAAGGGCGGCATAGGCCTATTGCTTCATAGTGGACATGAATGAAAGATGAGAGGAAATGGACAGAGGTGGGAGGAGGTGGTCGTGCAGATTTTAATAGCCACCATCATTCCTTCAATGGGTTTTTAGACACATGCCTCGTGGTTGTTTTTCATTTGAGACTGGCAACCCCCTTTTATTTTGCCTTTGAAAAACTTAACTAACTGGTCTGATTACAAAAGTAGTCCAAAAGCTATTTAAGAAAACAGAAAAAAAATACTATTTGATGTATTATGCAAAAAAAGAAAAAGTCCAGACATGTTACCTTCATTTTTTTGTGTGGATGTAAATGTCTGCAGAAGTCCCTCTGGACATTCCCCAGTCAGTCTGATGCCAGATCCCTACTCGAATAACGATTAAATACCGAAACTACAGCAAGAAACGCTTAGAATGATTCAGAGAGTGAGTTTCTCCTGCTTGGAAGTATTGGACATTGGCCTGCTGTTGTGAGTGCACATGACACATGACAGAATCTCCCGCTGCTTTCCTTGTCCACATGTGAGGCTACTTTTACACTAGCACGGGTATTTTTAAAAATGGAGACTTTCCCCTGCGTTTGTGCCTTTCGTTTACGTACAAACAGCGATTTCGCCTCTGAAAACGATTCTTTCCAAAAATTCTGATTGGCTTGTATGGCTTTCTCCTTCTTCCTACACTGCCGCCCACAGGTTTGGCGAAGTTATGATGGCTCTCAACAGCATATTTATGCGGGTTAATATAAACAGAAGCTTTTTTGAAAAAGATGTGAGCACAAAGTTATTTTGGAAAACTGAGGCAAGAAAATATCAGTTTATAAAAATATCCAGCTCATGTTAATGTAGCCTAACATACCAGGCTTTTTAAAATCTGAAAATTGTGCCACCTGCTGGCCTTACAACGAGAACACCAAAACATGACAACACCTTCATGACGGATCGTCACCGTCAATTATGTTTCCCAGAAGAAGAACTACGCTAATTCAGTTTATTTCCGCTCTAGTGCCGTCCAATCACTCCCGACTACAGCCGCTTTGTTTGTGCAGTCAAAAAGCAGAACGAGTCAATGTGTTTTGTTTGAGACTTGAAATAACTGAAATTCCTGTTTGTCACATATTACTGCCTACATGTTTTTCATCCCGATGGTTTTTGCGGGAGTGAAGGAGAGGCCACCTCCTCCTCTTTCTTCTCCTCTCTTGTCCCTTCCCTTTCATCTCCTCGCCTTGACTAACGGTCTTCCTTTCATAGTCAATGTCAGCTCTTTGTGAGGGAGGCCTCACTCTATCGAGCTGTAAGAACACTGCTGTTTGTGTTTTTCCCTCTGGGTTGGCCTGGGTGGCCTGATGTGGGCCAAACATCTTCGCTCCTGCTCTGGGACCTGGCACGGGTGATGCCGACACCGAAGACAAACATACTAGAACTCATCTGGTGCACACAGCTGCTTGCTGCTGAAAACATGGAAACTATGAGCGTTCCCAATTAAGAGCATTAATAAAATCAATATGTCTCCCGCAGCTTCAGCGAAGTCCAGCAGCAGAAAACACGCAGCATCAACAGAGAGGTTTAGTGCTTGAAGGCTTATCATAAACATTTAGCACATACCATTATCATTAAATAAATGAAAGTATGTTAACATTCATTTGTAACTGCAGTACAGTGCAGCTAATGAAGGAGAAACTATGGCTGGTGAAGAAGTGTCAGCTAAGGCCAAAAGTGAAATGGCAGCCTACGCCGCCGTCTCATCGTCTCCATCTTTGCTTGTGTTAATTCTAGAGTTCATCAGAATAGAAAACCTCCTGTGTTGAGACAATAGATGTTGTAAAGGTGCTGTGCTGACAAACTTTAGGCCACATTATACACATCTCCGACTGCGTTATCCCACTGCAATTTCCCGCCCGATCAGTAGAGGTCGCTACGCAAGGTTGTTGTGCTTTTGGCTACAGTGAGCAAGGTTTGTGTATTAAGATGTGACGTATTTATAGTTTGGCAGTGGTGATCCGCTCCGCCGCTGTGGACGCTCGGTGCGCACAGTAGCCGGCACAGAGAAGAGTTATCTCGGCCTGTCCTGAGGACCAATCGCAGCCCTTGCCGTCACCGTTGTCCCTCGACGGAGTGACGGACAAAATATTTCGTACAGCCGGAGACCACGCAGAGGCTCTCTGGCGCCGAAGAAAGGGTATCCGTAAGCTATGTAGAGCACTTTACGCTGGAGTATAAATTGGGCTTAAGGGTGCATTCACACTAGGATAGTAAGGAGGGGGACATGGTGGAAAAATGTCACACCTTCATTTGGACTGGTTCAGTTTGGTTGAAACGAAGTAAACCATCTGAAGAAACGAAACTTTGGAAAAGGGAACTTGGCTGGTAACCAGAGCGGGTTGTGGTTCAAGTCCCCACCAGGTCAAAAAAGGGCTGGGGTACCCCTGAGGTTTCTAGTAGAGGATGGGTTAAATGCAGACAAGGAATTTCTCACAACCACACTTTGACCAAAAAGGGAAGGAAGCAACAACAAGAGAGAAGGAAAGACAGAAAGGACATGAGTTTGGGAGGCAGGACAAGAAGAGAAAGCAGGGGGAGGAATGACGCAATAGAAAGCAGCAGAAGCAAGAGGAAAAAGGTGAGGAGGAGGAGGAAGGAAAAGTAAGGAAATGATGATGAAATCAAAGAAAGGAGGGATGAAGACAGAGAAGGATGAATGGATGTTGGGGCCTCCGTCCTAAACAAAAGCTGTGGTTAGGCTCAGCATCTGCTGCACAACAACACCTCCTCCCTCGCTCCCTCCCTCCCCCGTCAATCATTTGTTTGCTCTGTGGGTAACAAACGGCAGCGTGGCCCCGCCTCTTTAGTGTTCAGGCCACATTATACTTCTCCGACTGCGTATGCGTTATCCGACTGCGTCACCACGGAGACGACTCGAGCCTTCATACTTCTGCGGCATGGTGACGGACACGCGCTGCAATTTCCCGCCCGATCAGTAGGGGTCGCTGCGCAAGGTTGTTGTGCTTCTGGCTACAGTGAGCAATGGCGTCGAGAGAGAAAGAGAGAGAAAGACTGTTGTTGTTGAAACAGTGGCCGTTTCTCACTTTCCTGTGTCACGGAACGCAGTTTTAAGATAATTTGAGGCGAGAAATTGGCCATTTAGAGTCTAAACATGTGCCGTGTGTGTTAAGATATGACGTATTTATAGTTTGGCAGCGACGTTATCGGCGGGGATCAGCTCCGCCTCTGTGGACGCTCGGTGCTCACTGTGAGCCGGCACAGAGCAGCGTTATCTCGGCCTGTCCTGAGGACCAATCGCAGCTCTTGCCGTCTCCGTTGTCCCTTGACGGAGTGACGGACACTTAAAAAAATATTTCGTGCGGTCGGAGACGACGCAGAGGCTCTTCGACAGGCTCTGCGTCGACGCAGAGTCTCTGCGTAACCTACAGAGAGCACTTTACGCAGGAGTATAAATTTGGCTTAACTGTGTGTGTGGGAGCAGCAAAGGCAAGCAGCCTCACTGCTGTGTTTGGAGTCAATCAGGTAAATTAAATAAAACTAAATAATATTTATTACAATATAGTGAACATACAGAAAAGTAGGACACTGATGAATGCTCACACTGAACTCACAACTCGACGCAACAAAACAAGTAAATACATATTTCATTTCAGTTACACCAAATTGCGCCAACACCGTTACGTCAGTCGCACAAATCTTACATAATTTACTTAAATTAACTGTTCAAATATTTCAACTACAACAAAGGTTTTTGGGGGAGAAAAGTGATGCCAGTCAATCGCTTCCAACATTCTGATGTCACTTCGTCCATGCTGTTGCTCAGACTTTACTTTGTACGTAGTTAGCTCTAACATTGGAATATTACATACGGGGTATCACATTTCCTCTGGTTGCCATGGTATCCAACGCTCCTCTGCGTCACGCACATGAATGCTGCCGCTTGGCAAAACTAACACGAGTCTGTAGCCATACATGTCCCTCTAGACCAGGGGTCACCAACGTGGTGCCCGCGGGCACCTGGTAGCCCGCAGGCAGCCAATACGGTGCCCGCGGGCTAACTTCACTTCACCTCACTTGCATGTATCCATATGATCACTCAGTAAAATATCTTTGAAATTGTTTATAAAAACTGGTAATCGTTAGGAGTAAGCACTGGAATGAATGTGTATGCAGTTGAATGCATAATATTAATCATTTAAATGGTAAACAAACAAAAAAATATTATATGGTAGCCCTCCATATTATTTTTTACCCTTAAGGTAGCTCTCTGTCTCAAAAAGGTTGGTGACCCCTGCTCTAGACCCATTTATACACCCATTCAGTTATTAGTCTGTCCACTCACCTTCTGCTGCTCCCAGAAGAGGAGGAGGAGGAGGGGGATGGCTGGAGCAAATATGGAATACCGGAGAAGAGGATGAGAGAGGCAGAGGAGGACGAAACAAGAAAAGAGGAAGAAAGAGGAAGATAGGACAGCGAGATGTTGAATGGGAGGAGGGTAAAGAATATGAAGATGTAGAACTTATCCACCTCACCTCCCTGTGGGGCCATGAACTTCTACCTCGGTCCCTAAGCTCATCAGGGATGATTTGGCTGCACTCACTGTGGTCTACGAGAGGTCCCTAAGGTCATGATTGGCCCTCATTACTCTGAGAGGGGCTGATGGGAAATGTGTAGCTCTAACTGATGTGTAATAATAAAGAATACCGCTTATCGCCTTTCAGTTAAATCAATATGTGAAAATGTAATTATCATATAATGACATCACGCGTGGATCCACTGACCTAATGAGCAAAGAGCAGCTGAAACGTGTGTTCAAAATTCAGAGGTACAGTTTGTGATAGAGATTTAACCATTATGTAATACATTAAATGTATGCAACTACACCAAAGTCAATAAAACATTTGGCCATGTGATTTTATTGTATAAAACAGTAATGTGTTACAATCACAAAACCATAAAACCATGTTTTTTCCTCATTCTGTCAAACTCTACCATCACTGCATCCTGAGCGTGGACAGAGATTTTTTCCAATATGGAAAATGAAAGTGTGTTAGTGTGGACGCCGTCTGTGAGCGACATCTGTGATTGATCCATCGCGACAGATTTCTCCGCTTAAACGAATTCTGATCACATGCGGATACCAAATAATACCCTCATCAATACCTGTGTGTCCCCAAGGCCCAGTCCTGCCTGTTCAAACCTCCCTCCTTCTGCTCAGTGTTCAATCCATCAATCAATCTTCCACCTGTGAGACCATCAGTCCCCTCCACACATCCAACCTTCAGTTCAATTCTCTGGTCCTGACCAGACCTCCATCACTTTTGTTCCTTTTTTTTTAGCTTTGAACACAAAAACAACACAATCGGCCTTATGAGTTGTGGACATCGTTCAGTGTGGGAACAAAGACAGATGGACACAGAGCTAGAGACAGAGGGGGGTGGCAATAATGTTAAAGACCCAGATGAGGACACAGTGGACTCTGGGGAGGGTTTTTATGATGGAATGAGTGACGAGGACGGAGGAATGGACTCAGGAGGACGGACACAGCCAGACTGGTCCTCTGGGAGAAAGTATTGATGATTATTGGCAGCAGGAGATCAAATCTCGACTAAGGGCTAATTGCAGCGGATCAATGTAATTTTTTTTTTTTAAAGTCACTGCAACATCTGAAGCCTTTAGCTTAGATGTTGTGGTTATGTTAATGTTCTTCACACATCAGATGTCTATGCATCTTCACATCAATGATGACCAACCCCAGTCCCGATTGGTTAGTATTACTTGTTGTCTTATTAGCAAAGATAACTCTGCCATCTCTAGTGCATCTAGCAAGTGCCACGGTATAGCCATTTTATTATGAAGAGCCTGCCCTTTGGCAATTGAAGAGCAAAGAACTGATTCCTGGCCATTCCTGGCCATGAAACCACCTCTGTGGAAAAGGAGTATGCAACACACAACACAACACTGTCAACTCTACCTCTGTGTCAGTGCTTCATACAAACACGCTTCAAAAAAAACCTGAACTATCCCTTTAAATGCATCCGTGTTGTTTGGGTGAAATAAGACAGGCAGTTGGTGAAGGGCGTGTGTGTGTGTGTGTGTGTGTGTGTGTGTGTGTGTGTGTGTGTGTGTGTGTGTGATGGAGGGTGATGAATGGATGAATGATGGGTTGGGGGGCATATGAGAGCAGACAGAGCAGTTGGCAGTGCCACTGAAGCCCATATGAAGTGATCCATCACTCAAACTAACACTGACACACACACACACACACAACACGTCCAGGGTGTCAATAAAAACACACATGTTCACTAAAAGGTGGCATAAAACACACACACACACACACACACACACTCATCTTTCTATAGTTGTGAGAACACTCAAGACATACGGCAGTCCATACATTGATTGTTAATGATTGGCAATTATGTTTGAATGTGTTCTTTGGTTTGTCTGACAGTCCATGACACAAAATTATTAATTTCATAAATCCTCTTTAACCAATTACTTTTTTTTACCTTTTTACCACCACTGCAGTACACACAAATAAGGCCAATCTTTATTCAAGCACACATGAGTGTGTTCCTAGAAGACACAGGTCTGAGGTGCGTCACATGATGCAAGTGAGCGAGTACAGAAAAAACGTACAGTGAAAACAATCTTTTGTCACAGTCGCAGCATGTAATGCGCCTGTTGTCAAGAGTGCTGATGCCCAAAAATGGTGTTCATGATGTGTCCATGAATGTTAGTACAGCCACTAAACAATGCCCCCCACCCAGCGTCATTCTCACTAATTTCCTGCTTGGTCTTCCTATGACAACTCTCCACACGCCGAGAGCTCAGAATGAGAGTGAAAGCGGTGCTTCAGTAATGTTGTCAACATCTTACAATAACTATTTGAAACGTTCATTGCCCATAAATGGAGACACATTACCACAGTGTAGCGATTGCTGCCATGTCGCACCAGACATAGGGTGAATTCCAATACCTTGCTTAACCCTCAATCTAAAACCTCAATCTCTGAAAAATCCAGGTATTAACCATTAACTCTTATGTCCAGCACATATAAAAACACAAAAAAAAAAAAAAAAAGACAGACACACAGTTGGTGTTTAAGTGTGTTGACACTCACCTCTGTCAAACTCATCTGGAATCTGTCAGAGACAAGGAGAGAAAAAAATGAAAAAAGATTAAATTCTTCGTAACAACAGCTGATTATTTATCAATCACAGTAATGTGTGTTGACAGTAAACATCCCAGATTTGATGTGTGGGGAGCTTAGTATGTTTGTGGTGACAACATCAATAGACACCAAATAAAAACGCATGGAGGAACAGAAAAACAGATGTCAGATTAGATTGTTTACTCAGTGAAGCTGTGGCAGTTAAAACCAAAGCCAATTAAGGCTGCAACGACTCCTCGAATACTTAATTAATCTGCAACTATTTTGATTATCGATTAATCTGTTTGAGTGCTTTATTTTATTTATTTTTTTAACAAGCTCTCTGATTTTTCAACTTGTCAAATGTTTTTTTTTTTTGTTCATTAAAACGGAATATTTTTGGTTTGTGGACATAAAACATTTGAGAATATTTTTCAACACTCTCTGTCGTTTTATGGACCAAACAAGTACGAAAATAATCGACAGATGAATAGCTGATGAAAAATATTTGTAGCCCTACAGCTAATAGCAGCTGCAGTAAAGACAGTAACAATCAGCTAAATATAGAAAAACATGACTTGTCTTGATAGGAATCCATACATAAAGTTATCTGGGGGGGGAAAACTAAACAATCTCACAATGATAAAATAAGTATAACCAATCAATTTTATAACTTGGATTGCCTCTGATTAACATGGACTGGCTTGTGCATCTGTCAATCTTAAATCTGACCCGTCTGCTCACAGGTGCACGGCCTCAGGATACAGAAACCACTCTATTGACAGACAAGGAGACAACAGGTGTACTCTACAGCCAGAATTCACAGTCCTTTTGACCTCTGATGAAAAACCAACAAATAGAGTTTCTTGACTAGCGTTGCACAAAAGGGTAGAGCCTGGCAAACAACAAAATATAGCATATGATGAGAGCGAGGGAGAAGCTGAGGTGAAGAAACTGACTAGAATGATGCAAAAGAAAAGTAATAACAAGAAAGACATGATGAAGGAACAGTGTAAAAAGTAGGAGAACTGCAGAAAGAGGTGAAAATGATAGAGAAAAGATACATGTCAGGAACCAGAGACAGCTGAGAACTTGGGTGAAGAACTCCACCTGGTGGGCATTTGCTGCACTTATCCATGTGTGCTCCCAATTGCCAAATTCCAGAACTACAGTTACGCTGTTTTCATACATGAGCTCTGGTAAGTGTCTTCAGCATTGGGTCCAGTTGGATGGGGTACGCACACTTTCAGCTTGTTAGTTTGAGGCAGTATACAGTTTAGCTAGCAGCTACTTGTTAGCATTCAAGTCTTCCTACTATTCATGAACTTTAAAACATTAAATGACTCGATCTCATCAATCAAACAAATTGACTGGCCTAAATTCTGTAGCTATTTTCAGTAACACTTCATAATAAGTACACACTATTAGCATTAGCACAGCAGCAATTTGGACATTGCTGATAAAATCATTTATAACTGTGTTTCTAAACTACATACTGATGAGTATTCATGCATTATAAATGATTAATTAAATATTTATTAATGCTAATAGTATGTACTTATAACGTGTTACCCTACTGTCTTATTCTTATTTAGAAATAAGAAAATTATAATATATAATAAAATATTATCCGATGGCTAATTAACGGTGAAAATATGTTTGGCCCCCTATATCGAGTTAATTTGCAATAATTGGCCGATTAATAAATAAAAAATGAATCAATGTCAATTAAAAAATGGTGAATATCTAATTCTAATGAGAACTGTGGTACCCAGGCCAGCTAAATGTTTTTTTAAATGTCATATAAAATCATACCGACTGTAGACTAATGAGTGACGGCAAGAAAAATCACATTCACAAGGATGACACAAACAGAGCCAAGAAAAAAGGCCCAAGGAGACCAGATGTCAACATGATAGGGTGAAGTGAAGTCACAGACAGAGCTCAGCTGCTCCTAGTGTGTTTGTGTGTGTGGATCACTGCGAGTCGAGGTGTTAAAGTGACCATTAAACCTCATCGACACCTCAGTGTGGCTTCAGCCTGAGAGCAGCAGGGGAAGTGGTTCCCACACTGACTTCAGAGGCAGGAAATAATCAGACACAGGGAATACAGACAGGAAAAAAAGTGAAACGTCCATAAACGAACACAAGTTTCTTATGGCTGAATTAAAGGAGTCTGTAAATAAATAACATAAGGGTGAAATGTTACCATCTAAAAACAAGATGAATATACCCAGTATACTACAACTTCAATTCTTGATTTGTTTGACGTTATCCATATCTACCAACATACTTTTTGGTTTTAAACCAATCTCTAATGGTTTGACTACATCTGGTGACCACTTAACTGGAGTTTTTCTAGTTCTGAAGACTGTTTAGACCAATTTCTAATTCCGTTGCTTGGAAGTCAGTGTGTTGTACATGTTATCAACCAGCACATGCATAAATGTGGCCCACCATGAACAACACTAGGGGTGGGAATCACAGGGCAACTCATGATAAGATGCGCAGTACATGGTCCACAATACCACGATTCTGTGACAATTATGAAATTGCAAGACGATCATACAGCCATACATGACATTATCTGTATATCTGAAGAAAACAGAATGTCCGTGAAAAGTTAAAAGTGCAGGATTTCTCAATTTATTCAGAACATGGAGAACAAAGTGCATAGTCTATTTATTGAATGTGGGTGAAGCATCACTAAACATAGCTTTCTCCACCAGTGTAAACTCCCTCTTCTTTGGCAACGAGAGTGAAACTGACATGGATCATTCACTCTGGAGAGCTTTAATTTGCCCTGGCTTATCAGTTGTCGTATTGGACCAGGACGGACGGTGATATATAAGCAGACCATTGTGTTTTAGTACGACTAGAAACACAAGCAGACATGTGACCAGAACATGGACGCAACACACACACACACTCGTCTGTAGATGCAGACGGGCAAAATATGGAGAGGAGATGACATTTTGTCTCGTGATGCCACCATCATACCATTTTTAACATCAACATATTGACAAGAATAATTCAAGATTTTTTTAAACTAAATGTTAATCTAAATAAAGTGACATAAAAAGCAATGCCATTTCTTAGATCAATGAAATCAAACAAAGTGAATCATCATGGATGGGAGGATGAAGTCAAACATATACTCTTGGGTCTTCAGTCAAAAGTCTGTATTAACACACACACACACTTGCTAAGCAAATGTCCTCAAAGCAGCCCGCTCTCAGAGACGAGGAGGTGAGATAAGTGTGCCACACCGACGTTAATGAGCGGCACAAGACACAATCACGCTGGTCCCACTGAGGCTGAACGCTCCTGACAGGATGTCCAAGTGAGATAAGTGTGCACTTTGAAGGAACCCCCCCCCACCCCCCTCCCTCAACCCACCCAGCTGTGAGGACATGAACTGAACTGGGGACAACAGACACCATCACTCCCACAGCTTCACCTCATCATAGGCAGTTTCATAGAAGACGGAGGAATGAAAATCAAATGCAAACATTAATGTCCCGAGTCACGAGAGCTCGGACATCAAAAGACTTGAGTTTTAATTTCCTTCAGCAGTAAAACGAGACAACTGAGACAAAACATACTCACCATCACAGATGTTTATGTTTTATAAGTCCTTGACGCGCATGCCTTTATTTCTACAGAAGTTTGCATTAAGCCAGTAAAAACAGGATTAGACTCTTGACGACTCGACTTTCCCACAGTAACAGCTTCAAAGTCACGGAGCAGGAAGCTCCTCTGGGTCGTTTGGCTCTTTGGTTCTAACAAAAGGATCCTAATGTGAGAGAAGTGTGCCCCTTTGAAGCCTCGGCTTCCCAGAGCAACACCTCCAGCAGCCCGGCTACATCCATACTCCAATTGTTTCCATTTAAAAACACGTAATTTCTGCTCTGGATGTATGCCTGCCATCCACCCTACCCTGGAATTTAAGAAAATTAAAAACACTCTGTAAAAATGTGCGACTTTGCATTACAACATCTTGTTTGTGCCATGAAGGTGATTTCAAACAATGAATATCAAACACTTAGGCCACAAAGTAACATATTTATTCAAAAATTTGCAAGCGCAAAAGAGGTGGGGTAACAACATTGTTTACGTTGAGAAAACAATGTTACAATACAGCATGTCAAATGCCTGGTTTTGGTGTGGCAGTGCTACAGCACCACTTACAGGCTGGACATGTGTACTACAGCATTTAGAGTCATTTCATGTGGATGAAGACATTAAAGGCCACATTGTACTTCTCCGACTGCGTAATGCGTTATCCGACTGCGTCACCACGGAGACGCTACGAGCCTTTATACTTCTGCGTCGTGGTGATGGACACGCGCTGCAATTTCCCACCCGATCAATAGGGGTCGCTGCGCAAGGTTGTTCTGCTTCTGGCTACAGTGAGCAATGGTGTCCGAGAGAGAAAGACTGTTGTTGAAACAGTGGCCGTTTCTCACTTTTCTGTGTGACGGAACACAGTTTTAAGATAATTTGAGGCGAGAAATTGGCCATTTAGAGTCTAAACATGTGCTGTGTGTTAAGATACGACGTATTTAAAGTTTGGCAGCGGCGTTATAGGCAGGGATCAGCCCCGCGTCTGTGGACGCTCGGTGCTCACTGTGAGCCGGCACAGAGCAGCTTCGCTCGGCCTGTCCTGAGGACCAATCGCAACTCTTGCCGTCTCCGCTTCCCTTGACGGAGTGACGGACACTTAAAAAATATTTCGTGCAGTCGGAGACGACTGCACGAAATATAGACGACGCAGAGGACTCTGCGTAACCTACGCAGAAGTATAAATTGGGCTTCACTGATGTGTTTTTTAACGGATAACTTTTTCAAAATGACTAAGATTGTTTACATTTCTTGTGTTTCAGTGTAGATGGGGCCAGAATGCACTATTGGCAAGCAACGGTACCTTTATTACTTAAGTACAGAGCTATATACTGTATATACCCAAAAGTTAAGATGATTGTGATATCACAATGTGAGTCGCTGTGTTTAGTAGCTGAAATCTGTTTTTCCTAGTGTCCCCATGAGCAGCCGAGACCACAATGGTTTTGAGGCAAAGGAGGCGAGGCGCTCACTCACAGTCTGCCTCGACTATGTATCAACAGCCACACTTAACTGTCCCTTTAAGCCAAATTTATTCCTGGGAACAGTTTTCTGTCCCGGTTCACAGACACTGGCTCTGGTTATAGTTCAATGGTACTTGAAGACTGGAAGTGATGGTCATTAGCGTCTGAAGGTGACATAATGAGTCTCTTTGATCTTCAAAAGTCACAGCTCAGACGGAGACCATCTCTCAACGGCCTGTCAAGTGTGCCGCAGCACCACGTTACCGTGACAGTGCGAGCAAAGGGAGAAACTACAGGCGAGATAAGTGTGCTTCTTTCATTTCCCACACTGACACCTCAGACCGAAAGGCCCCCTCCCTCATCTACATGACAGTTGCCTTTGTGACCGTGTTCACGCCTCCATCAGACGGACACAAGACACAGCGAGCCTTGAAAAGTGTGCCACAGGAAGTGAGGTGACCAGAGCACCACTAAACATCAATTGAAAAAAGAAATGACCATAAAAAAAAAAAGGGGGGGGGGGGCGCATGGTTTAACAGCTGTTTGTCAAAGTGTGCCGACAAACTTGAATGATCCATTTGAACCTGAATGCAGAAGAAAATGTGTTTTCACAGTAAACGTGTGAATGTGTGTAAAACTCACCATGTTTCCCTGTTCGTCCACCGAGTTTGTGCCTAAAATAGAAGAAAAACACATTCTTAATCTCATGTGCAGTGACCTTTATAATTATAACTAGGGCTGCAACAGTTGTGATCATTATAGCTGAATTTGTTTGGTAGGTTGTTGTTTAATGCGTGTTGGGTTGGTATGAATGAGTACTAGGAAGACAAGATACCACACAAGCTGAAAAGGTGCCATGTTCAGCGACTAATCCATATATCGACATTTTATGGTTGAATCAAGAAAATAATGAACAGATGAGTCAATTATGGAAATAATCATTAGTAGCAGCCCAAGTCTACAGTTCTCAGTTTACTGTCAGTAGTGAAGAAACCAGAGCACATTCGCATTCAAGAAGACGACATCAAAGAAACATTATGTGGTGATTCATGAGTAACCCACTAATAATTGATCAATTGTTGCAGTCATAATTATGTTTGGTGTGAGATCAAACTTTATTGCCTGATTCTGAACCTCTTTTAATTTTGTATGAAATTTAAATTGTATTACTGCATTAAATTTAATTCATTGTTTTACCTTTGAATGGCATTTGAGCGTTTACAAAAACAGAAGCACCATTATGAAAAGACAGTGTCTGATGCCTTAAAATCACTTTGCTCTAGTATGTACACATGTCACCAGCAGATTTCATGGCAATACTTACTCTGAAATTTAAAAAAATAATAATAATAAATTAGACCGAAGCAATCCTCTTCATAAGATCAAAAGATAAGTAATTTGCTTTTGCAGGATTATCACCTGTAAATAAATTCTGGACATTAACCCATAAATCATGATGACAGAATAAAAATGTACTTTACAAACCTGTTTTCTGGAAAACCTGACATAAGGTGTAAACACATATACGCTGTTTTCAGAGAACAGGTTATAATCCAAAAATCTCCACAGGATGATGAAATGACAGAGACGTAATTACATCCCAAATTATTGAGCACAAATTCCAATTTGATAATCCAGACGTGGAGCGGAAATATTCCAAAACGGGGATGAAATCAGGAAAAACAAAAAGATGCTACAAAAAAGGAAAAACCGATGTATATCCACATTCTGTCTGCGCGTCCCATCATGCTCGCTCCTCTGCAGACGGCGGGGGTGCAAAATCAAAGTGAAAATAATAATTTAAAAAACCACAACAGTGACCAACGGTACACCGTTTGATTTTCTTCGTAAAATTCAAAACCCCCACAGTGACAAAATTAATCCAAATTAGTATTTTGGTGAAAAGAACCAATGACGTCACGAATCTGACAGACGAGTTTGCTCAGTCACCACTGAGTTTATTACAGCATCATGTTGACGTCCGTTATTGCTACCAACAGCTAACTCTCATTACATTAGGGATCGACTTAAATCTTAGTTTAGCTATGTTTCTCGTATCATGGACTAGAGACCCAAACCAGCTGCGTCAAACTGATGAAATAAGCCCCTGAAGTCAGAGGGCTCACCTCTGACATACAGCTGCAAGCTCCTCCCATCTGTGGGTAGAGCTAGACTTTCCAACCAGGAAGCTGAGGGCGATAAACCAATCACACCCAGTGTTTACAACCTCTCAGACCCCACACACTGATGGAGAGCTTGAGGATAAAGCTGCTGATCAACTCGGCTCAAAGACAGATTTCAAATTGGTTTCTTTCTTTGTTGATAAACTTTCTATTAAAAACCCCAAAGATCTTTGTTTCAGCGCACCGCATGCAAATATACACATTTCTCTCTCAAATTTGGCTGGCTCTTCAGCCTGGAGCTCTGAATAACCTCCGTTTCTGTACATTCATACTAAAACAATAACCTACTCACCAAATATGTAGACGAGGCTGACCGCTCCACCCAGGCCCATGAGTCCCGCTAATCGTAGCACCATCTTCTTTGCATAGGCAGTGTTTTCCTTCTGCTTCTTGTCCTCTGTCTTTTCTTCACCTTTTTCACCCTCCTTTCCCTCCGGTGGAGGCTGACCCTGGATAAGAAAAAACATAATTAGCCTCGACCATGTTCACATAAAGGCACAGAGTTGCTGCCACATGATTGGCTGATTATATTGGATATTCTTTTTTTCTTGCAAAGGGACAGTTCATGTTTTCAAAATGTGGTTATACACCAGGACCCAGCTCGAGACAGGGGGTGCTCGCTCTTAGTAAAAACACGACTGCAAGTGTTGACACTTTAGTCGCTTGCCCAATAAAGTCAACACCAGCTTGATTCTGTGATATCTGATATATTATGTGAATGGTTTTATCTCACTGTTGTACAGCCTTCTCCCACAGGAAGCTTTTGTTTGTTGAAGTGTTTGTCTTGTTCTGGGAACAGTTCACTCTCCTGCACCAAAGTACACAGTAAGAATTTCAAAACAAAACACCAAAGTCACAGTATAAAACATTTGAAATGGACTCAGCCATGGATCAACATTCGATGAGGTAAAATCCATGATTTTCGCTGTTGACTTTGGTGCAAGGAAGTGCTTTTCAAAGAGACATAAACTTCAGTTTCCTATTGGAAAGGCCGAGTTAAAAGCAACATTAAGCGGTCACCTGTCTTAATATATCACAGCCTTAAGTGGACTTACCGTTTTGTTACATGTATTAAAAACACAGCCTGCATTCATGGAAGAGGATTAAAGCCAGGAATCTGACTTTTAATCTCAGAATTCTAAAATGTGTATTTTGTTTATTTTGTTTCCAAAAAAAATGACCACATGTGGCCTTCCTCTTCCACATCTTCCATACGTATCCCTCACCATTCCTGCAATTGCAACCACAGTCACTCCTTCAGATAAGCCCGTGCAGCAGTGAAAGGGTCATACTGCCCAGCACTGCACGACGACAGCAAGCCATGCAATGTGGCATAACGCACAAATTACAACTTTGGTCCTAGGAGTGAGTTTCAGTTTTGTTAGGAGGGTTTTCAAGGAGACAAAAACTTGAGTTTTCTTTTGAGAAAGGCTGATTTCACTGCAACATCAAGCCCTTAACTGTCGTAATAAGCTTACATACATTGTTAAAGCGTATAATTTTGTTATGTGGCAAAAACCTGTGTCTTAGGCTGGTTTCAAGTGTAGAGAGCTAATCCAATAATGCCCTGATGACTGTGTCCCTCATTTAATAGTTATATTAATATAACTATTTAGCCATACATTTACCCCTGGTACATGAATTTACCTACTAGAGGGGGGGACCTCTTCTCACCTGAATCAACTCCATGCATTTCCATGTGTTTGACATTGAGTTAATTTAGGTCTGGCAACATGTAAGCCTCATGTGCATGTGGAGTGTGTGTGTAGCCTTGAATTGCACGCGGGGAACAGAGGGGGGAAGGAGGAGGTGAGGTGACCTTCAAACCAAACAAACCGTGACAGTCATCTCCCTCTGTCTGAAAGCTCATGCAGTTTAAAGCCTCCTGAGCACTCACCGGTCAGTGCTAAGATGTGAGGAGGTGACATTATTAGCAAGCCGGGGCGTGAAGCACCTTTCAAGGGCTATGATGATGCTGACAACCCGTCCTCTGTCTCCGTATAAAACCCCAACAGATTCACGACACCGATTGTCGTGTTAAAAAGGAGGGGCGGTCATGTCCATGACTCCTGAATGTGTTGGACACATTACACACAAACTGCCAGACAGGCCTCGGTAAAACCGCATGCTATCATTAGCCAGCTAACCTAATAGCTAACGTCAGGTTCATTCATTCAGCAGACTGCGGGCAGGGGACAGGAAGGGCAATGAGGAAGAAAGCTTAACTTCAAACAAGTTGACACGTATATCACACAAAACTATCACAGGAAAAGTGTCAGTTGAGTATAACACTGTTTGTCTGTCATAAACATGTTCGGTATAAACTAGCTTCACAGGTTTGGAAGTTTTTAGAGAAGTAGCTTCAGGTTTGCTCACAGAGGCAGCTCGCGTGAGCGGGGATTCAAATCCGATCCCACATACACTGCACTATTCCACTTCAAACAGCCTCGCCGTTTGCTGGATAAGTAAAATGAAGCGCACCCACACAGATTAGCTAACTCACCTGGCTCTGTTGCTGCTGCTGCTGTTGGAGCCTCTCCTGTAGAATAGCCTGCGCCAGCCCGCCCGTGGCGCCGCCCGCTCCAGTCGGCTGTTTGTCCGAGGACAGTGTCCGCACGACACTGTCGACCACGGCCGGCGAGGCGACACCCGTCCTCCCGCTGCTGAGCCGCAGGAGGCCCCGGCTCGCTCGCACACACATGGGGAACATAGACGTAGCCGACATCTTGGATATTTGAAGCATTGGCTGCCGGCGAATGCGAGCGTCGCGAGTCAAAAGGACAAAAGAGTGTGATTGGCTGAGGCTGTGTTGAGTGACAGACAAGAGGCGCAGTCAGAGCGACGAGAGGCCACGTGAAGCAGTAGGAGGGCGGGACTTAGTTTTTGGTCCAATCAGAAGCTAAAGTGAATCTGACCTTCGTTTGCAACGCTAAACCGCCATGATTGTTGATGGCAAAATGCCCAAACTATTAGCTGTTGTCATCTAAGTACTGATTCTGAGATAATATTGAGCAAATTCTGAAACCACATTAACTGGTCGACATTACATCAGTGAGAGTCAGAAACTATTTAAGACAAATGAAAGGTTTTAAATTCAATCTGCTTGGATTTGTTGTGTGAGCGGAATCAACTGATGTGAGTGTTTTATGTGATAATATACAGTATGTCAAACAGGCCACAGCCATGGTCATCAGTTATAAGACAGTTATAACATCATTCTATACATACTATAGAATAAATACAATTAAAGTGGATATTTAGATGAAAGTAGTGGCGTTTACCTTATGCAGTGTGATGATGAGTCATTTTTACATGCACTGCAAGCACAAGCTGTATTTATGGAAGAGGATTAAAGTCAAAATCTTGGCTTTTAATCTGGGAATTCTGTGTATTTTGCTTATTTTGTTTCCAAAACAATTATCACATGTGGCCCTAATCCTATTCCATATCTTCCTGATATAAACCTCAATGTGTGGGGAAAATCAAATAATTGTGTAGCAATTCAGTGACAGTTAGTTTAGGCATGAAACGGACAATAATATCCTGATTGTGTTATTCCTACCTCTACCACCAGATAGCATTAATGTCACGTGCACACACACAGAAAAGACACAACCTCAACATGTTTTTTAACCCTTTATTTAATATTCCTTACTTCACCATAGAGCACCTGTTAAACTGTGTTAAATGAGATCTTTAATAAATCAGAATCACAACATCACCCCAGTGAAACCAAACACCAAAAAGAGAAGAGATACTGTTGCTTATCTAGTTTACGTGTGTACCAATATTAACTTGTATATTTTAGCCTTTTTATAAAACACACAAGAAAGCATATAGGGAGCATCTAAATGTAAGTAAATGCTTTAATTTAGAAATTATGTGAAATACCTTCACAAATATTCGATATAATTTCAAAATCATGTCGCCCACCCCTCCTGAACAGTTGCTTTTCCCCAAAAAGTTGGACTTTTCACTTGATCGGCCCCTTCCTGACCACACTGGATGCTCAGTGGCCCCCAGGTCATTTGAATACCAACCTTTAAACACTGTCACACTTTCTAGCTCTTTTCCATTACATAAACAGAATTTGCAGGTTGTACATTAAATTTGACTGTACACTGTTAAAAATGTAGTAAATTTAAATTCAACATGTTTTCTCTGGTTAACTATTGTGGTCATTGTATGCCATTAATACAAAAAAATATTCTTATACACAGTTCCTTTAAAGGTGCCATATGTAAGAATGTGGCCAAAAACAGTTACTACATTCAAATTCAAAATACCGAGGTCTTTTAGGTTTCGTTTTCTGACGTAACTGGCAACCCCTCGGTTGCTCGGCAGCTGAGGCGCTACTGACTGCAATGATTGGTAGACGGCAGTAGGTGGCGCCACATGCCAAAACATGGCCAATGCTGACTTCACCAAGTTTGTCCCAAACGTGCTTCTCTTGCCAGGAGACATGGAGGCTCATTCTCACTGAAAGCATGGATGGGTATGGGGATGGCTGTAGCCATTAGACAGGCGTTTATGACTGGAAACTGGTGGAAACTCTGTGCTATAGCGCTTACGTTTACCTGGGAATATCCTTTTCTTAGGTGCATCTGACCGGAGAGATTTGTAGAGGAGCTTCCCCGCCGGCGTGGAATATAGGGTAGACCTTGGTGTTTGACAATGTTGGTGTGTAATTTCCGAATTGTTTCTTCAGAAAAGTAAATGGTGTAAAGGGGTGTTGTGTGAACGAGTAGAGCAGAGCCCTCGTATCCACATCGTAGAAAGAGACCAGACTTCCTTCATAATCCACAAATACCCCAATCCTCTGGGGCCCTTTGGACAAGCGAAGGATGACGGGTGGGTTTGTATTAGCCTGGTAACTTCCCCAGTACAACCCCAATGTCCAGCATCCATGTTCAGGGCTGAGAGACAGATTGTCACCTTTCTTGTTAATGGACTCTCGTGCCACTCCAACTTCCCATCGTGGTACTCCTTTAAGCGCAACTTCGAAGTAGAACTTGCCAGAGGAAAAGCCCTCTTTTCCAAGGACAAAATGGAGAGTGTCAAACCTTGCACAGCTATATGGGACGGCCCGCTTTGTGCCTCCATCCCTCACTTGTTTACGGTCCTCCGAGAGGATGAGGGAGGGGTGTGCTGTGTCGGGGTCCAGAGTCACTTCCACAGCATATTGTTGCTGGATTTTCCCAAGTTCATCGTCAAACACACCCTGTGTTTCGACAACCATTGGTTCTTCAGCGGTCTGCTCTTCATCAACCAGACTGACTTCTCTCATCATATCCCCCATGTATTTGTTAAGCGTCTCCTCCATCTTGGCCACTGCAGTCCTAAGAGCATCTACATCCAGCAAACTTTCTTTTATGGCTGTAAAGGGGGGATGTTTTGAGTTTGAAGGGGAGGAGACGAATGAGTGTTCCTGAAGGAGTTTGAAGTCATCTTCTGTGTCTAAGAGTTCCTTCAGCTTTGAAAGTAGCTGTTGTTTCTCTTCGATCTTTACCTTCAGATGTTGGAGTAAACGTTCGGCCTGCTGCTCTGCTGCTGCCTTCTTCTTGTCCAACAAATCCATCAGAGCCACCCTTTTGGTCTCAATAAATTCCACGAGAGTTACAAAGGTCTTGTCGATTTCTCCTTTTGTTTTCTCCATTTTCTGCTGACCTTGCTTCATTGACTTTTGAATCCTTTGATACTTCTTTTTGTTTTGGTTCAGAGTGAAGGTGACATTAAATTTCCTTCTCTTCAGCTGCTTTTTCCTTGCTGCAAACTCCACCTCCAAGGGGGCAGCTTCATGCATCACATGATCATCCCTCAAGCACTCAGTGCAAACGGGGCTCTGGTCTGTCCTGCAGAAAAACTCCTTCACTTTATGGTGTTTCTTGCACATTCTGTCCTCAAGGTTCCCCACAGGGTTAATCAGTTTGTGCCACTTTAAGGCCTGGGTAGTGTGGTGAGGCTGCAAGTGAGTGTGGCAGTAAGAAGCCAGACAAACCAGACAGGATTTCAGAGCCTTACACTTTCCCTCACCACAGAGGTCACAGGGCACCTCCCCTGGCTGGGCAGGGCAACTGCTGCTGTCACCTGCAGCTCTTGCTTTATTAAAAAGTTCCAACATGTCCCTAAACTCTGTGTTGACCCGCAACTCAGGGATTTTGTAGAAAATCTCGGCGCACAGTGGACATTGATTGAAGTCCTTGTTGGCCCAGTACTCTGTTATGCAATCCTTACAATAGTTGTGTCCACAAGGAGTGGTGACGGGTTCAGTGAAAACATCCAGGCAGATTGAACATTTAAACTGTTCTTCAGATATGGAAATGTTGGCTGAAGCCATGTCTGCAGAAGAAAATGAAGAGAAACATGGGTATAAGGTAGGGCTGTAATCAACCAAAGAAACTCTTGGTCGACTAAAGCCCTGAAATTTCGACTAAAAATTGGCTAATCGGGGGGTGTTTAAAAATAGCTTGGTCACGACTCCCCGCCGCAGTCCATTTTATGACTTTGACCCGGAGTCAGACCCAGAGTCAGAAGACACTGTTGCTCGTGAAACACCTCCACAACGGACGTTATTCTTCTTCTGCGGTTCAATGTACGCAACCGGATGTGCCCGGACTAGTGCCCGGAGCAGGAGGATCTGCTGTTCAGGAGAACCACTGTTTACGTAACTATTACGGGATTTTCAGTGATCTCGTTGAGCCCCGAGATTACAATAAAACACAACGTTTTCAGCAGTGGCTGAACTGTTTGTTTCGAACCGTCAGGGCTTCATAAACAAGGTAATGACGCAGATACACACCAAAAAAACAGCGTTAATAGGAACTTCCGGTCTAGTTCCGCTTTAAAACAATGTTTTGATAATGAAGAGCAGTGCATCCACCGTTCCAGAAGGGGGAGCTGCGATTCTGAGAGCGGGTGTGCCGAATGTCACTTCCGGGGTACTGGCCAATGACAACACAGTCTGTCTTCTCAGACAAGATTTATGTCTGAAATAGCGCGGCTGACAAGTGCTTCAAAAGGACAGATTTCTATCGGCTCATTTCCAGCAACTAGGAGGTTTTTGACCATAAAAACAAGTTAATATATGTAAGTGGACCTCCATAACTAACATTTATGTGCAACAGGACCACTCTATGTGACCTTTAAGGCCTGTTCAGTTCAGCTCAGAAACCTCACTGCAAACTGCAGTCATTCTAGTAAGTGCAAAGAAGAAAACATGGAATGGATTTCATCTGTGGAGTGAAGTGTGTCACGGGACGTGCAGAACGTCTTACACAGTGATACTGATATTTTACTGATACACTTGGTGACCGAGCCTCTACTTTATATCTTTATTTTCTTGGTTAAAGACTCTTTAAAACGTACAGTAAAACCAGAACTTAGAGGTAAAAAAAAAAAAAACTATGTAACACATGACAAACTAGAACTCACCTGTTCTTGTTGTTTTCTCTGAGTGAGGCAGCAGAAATATGAGAGTTCAGTCTCACTTTCGTTTCCTGACATGTGGGCGGACACGCCCCGCCCCCTCTGGCAGCGTGTGTGTGTTTGTGTGTGTGTGTGTGGGGAGGGGAGGTGTATACTTATAAGGCTTTGTGAGGACCGAAACTCACAAAACACTGAACATTTCTGTGACAGTGAGGTTAAAACAACATTGCATGCTTATTAACATTAAAGAAAAACACAGTATAGATCGACTTACAACAAAGAATAACTTTATAAACATTATTTTTTTAGTCTGTAAGAGAAAAGATTTCAAGTGCATCAATTTGTGGATGTGCAATTACACTTTATTCTAGTACGGCAAAAACGGCATGTTCCCTGGGGTCACGCCCAGGCGTATACGTATATATATATAGTATATAACTGATATATATAGTATATAACATAACTGAAATTATGCTATTTGACTCCAGATGTGAAAGAAATGTCAAAGAAAGTTTTCATTATTTCGCTAACGATAATTGTGACATTGTTATTATTATAATTATAATATAATTATTAATTATATTATTATAAAACATTGCATTTGTATGTAACTTTTACAGTTAGGGTCTGAGGGGACCATTGGCCCTCGTAAATCTTCACATCTGGCCCTTGTTTAAAAAAAAACAGTGTGTGTGTGTGTATTATAATATTATAAGAAAGACAGAAAAAAGGAAAATTTAAATGTTCTATAAAGTAACAGGGATTCGTTTATTTGACCATTTACTGTATTTATGTATTTCATTACCATTTACTATTATTTATTACAATGCAGAATTTTTTTTTGGGGGGGGGGGGGGGTTTGCTTTCAGTGTCCATAATTACATATGTAAGTATTGTTGACCAAGGACACCAACATGCATAATCACATATGTCTTCTTTTTTTTTCAACTTTATTATCGGTTAAGGTTGATTATCAACAGAAGTCTCTGCTCGTTTACACTGTTGAATATTTTTGCAATGATCCGAATAAAATGTTGAATCACAGTTGTTTTGGTCTGGGTCGTGACAAAAATATTCATCTCAGAGAGAGAGAGGGAGGGAGAGAGACAGAGAGAGAGAGAGAGAGAGAGAGAGAGAGCGAGAGAGAGAGAGAGAGCCGAGCATCATCAGACATCAGAGCTGAGATCAGAACACAGAATCACCACCGAACAATCAGCGGCTTGTTTTCAGGTAAAAAAGGACGTTTTTGACTCTGAACAACATGATTATTTAGTATTTCTGTGTGATGATGATGATGATGTTGATGATGATGATGCTGATGCTGAGAAATGGAGGCGCTGTTGAAAACAAAAGCCTCCGCTCTTTTCCGTGTGTTACGTTCACGGACACTGTGATCTGCTGTCAAATAAGTGTCCGCGTTAAATGTCGATGTTTGTTTGCACTGTAACGTCTTCGCGTCGTCGTCGTCTTCGTCTTCGTCGTCGTGTGTTGTTTTTATTTACGTGTGCGTGTTTTTCTTTGAATGACACGGGGCGTTTCTTTACTACGCACATTGGCTCGGTCCACACTGCGAGGCCATCGCAGTCTGCGTGGATGTTGTTATCCATTGTTCTGGATGATGACGATGATGGTGGCGAACATGGAGACAGGTTACAGCTGAGGCTGAGGATGGAAACACTGTAACACCGTCTGTTTCTGGGCTGTTTGTGTCTGTTTGTGTGTAAAATGGAGGATGGATGGAAGGATGGAGGAGGAGGAGGAGGAGGAGGAGGCTGTCATGGCCTCCTCTGACTCAGAGTCTGTTGTAGGCATGGGACATCCAATATTTCCTGTCATGGTTATTATTATGTTAATACATATACATGATTATTAATAACAATAACCAGAGGCTATTCTAGAGTTTGTAGGGGCCCTGAGCAAAAATTCCCAGGGGGCCCTTCCTTCCAACCAGTGTTCATCACCATGATGTTATAAATAATCTGACACCAACGAAAAATGTATGAGTTCAATTTTTTTTTGTTCGAAATGAATGAAATAACATGGAAAAACCTTGTAATTAAAAAAGTATGTGAAACTATAGACGTAAAGAACAATAAGATACTGTAAATAGCTTTTTAAAAACTATATAAACTTTGTAAAAAAAATACATTACACTGTAAAGAACCCACATTATAAAACAATATAAACATATAGAACAATAAAATACTGTAAATAACTGAAAAAAACATATATAAACTGAGTAAAAAAATATGCATTACACTGTAAATAATCCTCTTCATTTTCCAACTTGCAGAACGATAACTTCACAGAAGTTAAAGTGAGGTGGGGCCCCTTTAGGGAGGTTTCCTACTGAGATGTCATTGCAAATCGCCCATTGTTTTTTAAGGGGGACTGGGAGGCGGCTGGTCACTGCACATTTCAGTAAAAACAGCCCTCAGACTCCGAGTGTCGGGGGGCCCCCTATCAGCTCGGGGGCCCCAAGCAGTTGCCTGCCCTGCCTGTTCACAAACTGCGCCTCTGACAATAACTGGAGGGAAGTAATAAAATTGCTATAAAATTGTGGTTTTTGTCCACAATGAATCAGCAAAATGTCAACAAACGACAAAAAGAGCTGCTGAGATCGTGCTAATGTATTTAGTGAACATAAATAATAAGGAAGTGCAAAAACGATTCAGGCTACTTCAAAATAAATCACTAGGACTGCATGTGTGGGAATTCACAGCAGCAGAATAGAAAAGTACCATTAAAAGTAATTTTGTTCATCCATTTATTACTTATATTGTAAAGATAAATAAATAGTGTACATATACTGTACAGAGGGAGTAAGAAAATGGTACTTCCTTCCTTAAAACGGTAATGGTGGGGCTAAAATTCGGAATATTTTACATTGTAGAAAACAGATTTTCTCTTTGAATCTATTGCTGTCCATCTAAAATGACAATATTTCAATTTACCGTCTTCAGAAAAATGCATTTCCATGGGCTCCACACTGACAAAGTCGATTCTACAAATATGAGAACTCAACGTGTCGCTAACATGTACAGTATGTGTGACATTTGCGTCATTGTTTTAAAATTCTGATTTCGATTTGAAAGGGATTTACTCACGTAAAAATAAACATCCATCTTCCCTTCCTTGGATGACGGATGGCTCGGTGATGGAGGAAGTGGCTGCTGGATGCATGTCAGTGTCTTAAGAGGAGAGTAGATTTAATCCAGTCAGAGAGCCGTCAACAGCTAATGATGGACATGGAGTGTTAGCATTAGCCCTTTTAGCTCCTGCCATTATCAGTATGATGCAGTTGGTCAATTATCTCTCTCCCTCTCTCTCTCTCCCTCTCTCTCTCTCTCTCCCTCTCTCTCTCTCTCTCTCTCTCTCTCTCTCTCAATCACACACCCATACAAACACAGACACACTCCTGTGCTAAAGATAGCACTCGTGGACAGAAACGGAGAAAACAAGCATTTGGACATTTGGAGACAGGAAGGAGCACCAGACACCCCATAATGACTCATGTCCTTGTGGTTAATGATGACTGAATACTATTGACTCTGCTGATGAGGACTTAATACATTCAAAGGTTTATTTTATTTTTTTGAGCCATTTTATGGGAAGGATTCTGTGGTCAAGTCCAATTCACGTCAACTGTGACACAATGAAACCACCTAAATATTTTAAATTAAATTACACTTTGCAAAAGAACAAAAATGATGATACGTCAGTGCATTGTACTGGAGGTCGTAATTTCTCACTTATAAGAAGTTTAAAATAGAGTGCCGCTTGTCTTTTGATTCCAAACAGTGAATTATTTTGATTAATCAGCTGGACTAGATTAGTTTGCTTGTTAGCAGGAAAATAACCAGACTTATTTTCTTATACATGGCAGACATGTCCAAAGTCCAGCTTTGGTTCGCTTTTCGAATATTTAATTTATGTATAATTCAGGGATGGACTGGGATAGAAAATATTATTATTTTTCTTCCTTTTTCCACACTCCTATATGGCTTAGATTTGGTTACATTTCCGTTTAACAAATTAGCAAAATTGTTATAAAACAGTGCATTTATTTGTATGCAACCTCAGGACTCTTCACATTATCAAAAGTTATCAAGTTTGGCCACACCAGTGAGATTCCCAGTTCCGACTCATGACTTCAGAGGCAAATAAAACTGATTATGATGAACCATGTGTGGGAGAAAATTCATCATTAGGTTAAATTACTCGCATATTCTTATAACCCAGAGGCGATTCTAGAGTCTGTAGGGGCCCTAAGCAAAGATTCCCAGGGGGCCCTTCCAACTAGTGTTCATCACCATTATGTTATAAATAATCTGACAACAACAAAAAATGTATTTCAAAATAATTTTTTTTCGAAATGAATGAAATAACATGAAAAAACCTTCTAATTAAAAATTATGTGAACATATAAATGTAAAGAACAATAAAATACTGTAAATAGCTTTTAAAAAACTATATAAACTGAGTAAAAAAGATATGCATTACACTGTAAATAATCCTCTTCATTTTCCAACTTGCAGAACGTTAACTTCACACAGGTTAAAGTGAGGTGGGGCCCCTTTAGGGAGGTTTCCTACTGAGATGTCATTGCAAATCGCCCATTGTTTTTTAAGGGGGACGGGGAGGCGGCTGGTCACTGCACATTTCAGCAAAAACAGCCCTCCGAGTGTTGGGGGCCCCCTATCAGCTCGGGGCCCCAAGCAGTTGCCTGCCTTGCCTGTTCACAAGCTGCGCCTCTGCTTATAAACAGACGTGGTGTTTAATATAAACAGCCAGAACTTACGATAAGACATGAACAAGGCCCTAGTTCCCTCCCTCGATACCAACGCACCAGGCATCTTGACCTAAAACTCTATCTCAAGGCTTACTAACCATATGTATCAGCCGAATCTGTAATGATGCCTAACTGTTCATATGTCAGGCATCGTCTCAGTTCTCCTCGGATCTGAGACGTCTTTCATAAAACATTTCAACTTAAATCATCAGTGACTCTAGAGTTTCCGATCACAGTGGTCATGTTTCTTGATTTCTTGGTTTAAGACGATGTTCTGCCTCTTCTCTGACAGGCCCAGCTGCAGAATCCTTCGTCATGACTAAAGAGGAGAACCTGGAGGTGCAGGAGAAGGAGAGGCATGACCGCGAGGAGCAGGAGGAGGGACGAGTTCAGAAAGAGGAGGAGGAGGCTCTGACAGAAGAGGAGGAGGAAGAACAGGAGGAGGAAGACGAAGAGGAGGAGTACGAGCTAGAGGAGGAGAGGGCAGGAGCGGACGAGGAGGAGGAGGAGGAGCCCGAGGAGGAAAGAGAGGAGAGGGAAGAAGATTTGGATCCAGCGGCTGATCTGGAACCCAGCGCCGAGCTCGAGCCCGAGCCCGAGTCAGTGTCCGAGTATCAGAGTCCAGTTCACGAGCCGCGCCGTCGCGCCATGGTGCACCCCTCTGCCCAGGCGCCGCTGCCCAAAGACTACGGTACGTCATACCACCTTAAACACTTACTGTTCAAACACAATGCCACCTTAAATTGGTACTGTCACAAATGAAAAAAAAGTCCATCCAGTTTGATTGGGGGTCGCCGTGGACTCTGGGCTCCAGCAGAGTCAAATATCAGGCTTGTTTGCAGATGATGTGGTTCTGTTGCCCTCACTGGGACTGTTTATGACCCATTAAGTTGAAAATGAAATGTGACTCAGATCTCAGACTGCAAACCAGGCAGGAAGAGAAACTGCTGAACGAAAAGGCTACTTGTGATTCGGAGAGGGTAACAAACGTCTTGGCACAGTCATTGAGAGTGTTCCACGGTTTGTGCTTCTCCCTTGCACTGCTTTCATCAGTTCATCTTCACCCACTTTCTTGATCGGTTCCTTCTCAGTTCAACCTCTTGTATTCTTTGTTTACTCTCTCTGTTTACATGCATGTTGAAAGTCAGACAATAATTTGGTTTTCTTAATGTCATGTAAGCACTGACTAAAATCGAGCTATAGACTTAGTCGGACTAACATACCTGGATAATGCGATTCATAGGGTGAATTCCAATTCCTTGCTTAACCTTCAATCTTAACCCTCAATCTCAAAAATGTGTGCTCCCTCTAGTGCAAGTGCTGTCCCGATTCTCAGAAATATTAAGTTGAGGGGCAAGTTTAAGTGCTGTATCGCCCTCAAAATTGAGATTTTCCGAGACCACCCTTGGGAGCAGGGGCTACCCAGAATGCATTGCATGTTTTGACATAACAAGGATGGCGTTGAAAGCGAGTACGCGACAAATTAAGTATTTTCTTTGTTAATAGAGATATAAAAACGATGAAAACCATTGTATTATCTTAGTTTAGGCCCATATTATGGATTACTGACGTCATTGTTGCGTAACATTTAATTTTTATTTTACGATCTTTTGTCAATAGCCGGCGATATAGTGATCGTGTGTTATCGTTTACTTTTCAATAAGTCGTGGTGTGTGGTAACTGTCAGCTGAATATGTCCGTGGTTGTGGTATTTGTATGAGTATCATCTTATAACTAACTGACAACCTAATAACTTGACTGACAAATGGATCGTAATAAATCTAGTGACGTTAATGTGTTCTTCTTCTTCTTCTTTTTTGGAGTTGACAGACTGGACGCAGCTTTCACGTTATTCTGCCCCCTACAGTCTGAAGACGTATCTGCATTTAAGGGGTGTCCCATTTCTAAGGGACAAAATAACCCTCAACACTTGGTTATGAGGGCCAGTTAATATTAAGGGTTGCGCTTGAGGGTTAAGATTGAGGGTTAAGATAGGAATTGGAATTGGCCCTTAGTCGGACTAACATACCTGGATAACGCGATTCGTCTGGACTGGAGTCAGACTTGGCGTTCTGCACGTGCATTTCCAAAAGGTCAATTTTCTCAATCAAGTTCTCCGGTTGCCTGTCTGACTCCGGACTACGGCCTTAGCTTGATTAAAGCGTGCGTGTAAATGTACCAAGTTACTCATCGTCTTACCCTCTAACTTTTCCTGTGTTTCTCCGTCTTCAGCCTTTACCTTCTTTGACCCCAATGACCCGGCCTGTTTGGAGATCCTCATGGATCCTCGCACCACCATCCCTGAGCTGTTTGCCATAGTGCGTCAGTGGGTTCCCCAAGTGCAGCACAAGATTGACGTCATTGGCAACGAGGTAGGAACACACCATGACCAACACACTGGTGCTGCACTCACACGTACGCATGGTGGCTTCAGGTGAAATGCTGCTTATTCACATGGAATGTGGGAGCGTCGATCAGTTGCTGTAGCAACTATATCGACTCTTGCTATAAAGGCAGCCATGACGGACACCTGCTCTGGCATCTACCAGAAGCTGCCTTCATCACTGTGTTGAAGTGATGGATATATGTGTGACTGCTCTGTCAAACAGTAAGTGTTTGTTGGGTCAGACTCAAATAACAAATTAAAAATCCCTTAACAACATTTTTGGACAGACCAGATGGGACAGAGTCAAGTTTCTCTCAGCTAGAACTTGCTTGCATTGTTGTGAGGGTTGTTTACTGTAGATAAAACACTAATGCTAATGCTCATACATCTGAAGAACCTGGCCTGTGGCAGGAGAAGAGCTTTCTGTTGTCTAAAACTTTTAGACAACAGAACAATGACGTCAGTAATCCATAACATGGGCCTAAACTAAGATAATACAATGGTTTTCATCATTTCTATATCTCTATTAACAAAGAAAATACTACTAATTTGTAACGTACTCGTTTGGCTGCTTTCGGCTCCATCTTTGTTATGGCAAAACACGCAATGCATTCTGGGTAGCCCTTGCTCCCAAGGGTGGTCTCGGAAAATCTCAATATTGAGGGCGATACAGCCCTTAAACTCGCCCCTCAACTTAATTTTTCTAAAAATCGGGACAGCACTTGCACTAGAGGGAGCGCGCATTTTTTTGAGATTGAGGTTTAAGATTGAGGGTTAATCAAGGAATTGGGATTCACCC